>NW_009630463.1:0-13044 GCF_000690535.1 Cariama cristata
TTTTTTTTTTTTTTTTTTTTTAATAGTTGTATGGATATGATTTCAGTGTTATTTGTGATGTAAAGAATACTGTCTGGACTTCATGTTCTGTCTTTTCCATGCATAATGTATTGGTTTATATTTTTTACAGAGGTGAAAATCCAAATAGAATAATTTTTATTTTTGAAAGTAGTTTCTGTCAGAACAAATTCTACTTTTATTAGCCTAATGCAACACATAAGAAAAAAAGAAAGAAAGAAAGAAAGAAAGAAAGAAGAAAGAAAAAAGAAAGAAAGCAAGAAAGAGAAAGAGAAAGAAGAAAGGAAGGAAGGAAGGAAGAAAGAGAAGGAAGGAAGGAATAAAGAAAGAGAAAGAAGAAAGGAAGGAAGGGAGAAAGAAAGAAGGAAGGAAGGAAAGAAGAAAGGAAGGAAGGAAGGAAGGAAGGAAGGAAAGAAAAACAGTTAGAGTTACATACTGTTAGTGCCTAGTAATAGCCCTGGGAGGTAATCCTTCAAAACCTTCTGAACCTTCTCATGTCTAAGAGTATTGTTATTGACATTATTAATAGTGGTAGCAAGTGAAATGCTCCTTAGTCATTTGATGTCTGATTGTAAAAGCTTTTTGCCATTATGGTTATTGTTCTCATCATGTGCTGCTTCAGCATGAACAAGTCATATCTCTGTCATCACTAATGGTCCATTATTAATAAATGTCCTCAATCATTGATAGATTTACCTGAATAATTGTCATGCTCTACCTCAGATTTCTCTGCGGTCTCTGGGACCATGACACTATGCCAATGCTTACATAGGCTTGCATCAATAAGAAGAAATTTTTTATAAGACTTACAGCATACTAGCTTGTTAATCGTAGTGTCTACACTTGCAATGCCTTGATATTTGTTCCAAAGACTCATTCAAGTTCTCTAGGACAGGTGGCTCAGAGTGGCTCTTGTCATATTGCTTAATAAGTAAGCCTTATATAGAACTGCACTGCATTACGCTGTATAGTATGTTGAATCTTTCCTACCTTGCCATGTGGCTGTCCAGAACCCAATGTCTGACATTTAACTGCTATATGCACACCACACGATCACACTGGCACTTTCAAAAGCAAGCTGCCCATAAAACTGAAGCTGCTTCTGCTTTTAATACTGATCCTGCTTAAAAGGCATTAACATGATCTAGGACCATTACCAGGCTTGACTCATCATCTAACTTGAGCCAGACAGATAATTTCCGGGTAGACAAATCTCAGAATCTCGCAATCTTGCAAAAACTGCTCGTCTGCACAAGAGAATGACAAGAGTTGCTCCAACTGCTTGGTAGTTTCTCTTTTTAATGTTAAGTAGTATGAAATATTTAGATGGAAGACCTCTGTTGATCCTCTTCAGTTTCATGGCCTGGGTTTGAGGTTCTCGGTCTCCACCTGTGTGCTCTCCGTCTTTTTTTCCCCTCTAAATTCCTTTGACTTACAGTTCTTCTGGACTCAACATGTTAGAACTTATGATGAGATACCATATCAGAACATACGATAACAATCAACACATTACAGACATATAATGAGACATCCGGGGAAGGACTGTCTCAGAAATATATTTTCCCGCAATATTTTTGTATATCCTTTCAACCTAGTGGAAGAAACCAAGACCAAGGAAAGCTTTAGTGATTTCAGTCATAGCAAGCTGCAATTGACAGCATGATTATGTATGCCCTACTACCTTTCCTATCCAGCCATTAAGGTTACATTTTTAACGACATACAATTAATCATTTTTGATTTATCCTCATTCTGTTAGGACACTTGTATTATCTTACTTCTGCATTTTCAAGGTTCCCTGCAATAGTCTCTTCTTTTTTCTACTGCCTTCAAGTTGTGGGTTGTTGATAACGAACGCTTTGTTAGCAAAATTTTCTTATGTCTACATCCTCGTACTAGAGTCATTGAATAGGTCAGTTTACAAAAAAAAAAGACCCCATCAGGCTGGTTAGAAGATAGGTATAGATTCAGATTACATAGATGTAGCATTTTTTAATTTTTCTTTATTATCATCTGTTAGTTACCGAAATATCACTGGTATGTTATCAAAACTGCATTGCGATATGACTCCCCATACAGATCAGACCCGAAACACAGAAAGGTGAAATATCATGAAACCACTGACCCCTCACAGCAAACAGAGCCTAGCCATTCTCCACATAGTTCCTCTTTCTTATGCCTCTTCCTCAGGTGCTTTCTTCAACCAATGCAGCTAGCAGGTTGTAAGCATGTCCATCCTCTCAAAGTCCCCCAAGCTCATAGTCTAGTCAGCAGAATTTGGAAAGCATCTTGTGCATAACTCATTTCAGGGTAATTCTCTTTAGATATTGCCTGCAAAGGCATGGAGTCTTACCTACACAACCAAACTCACCCATTCCCTGGCAAGCACTGCTGCTACACAACTGTTTTGGGACATTGGTAGGATAAAGGATAAACATGTATTATAGTTTGTGTCTCCAACCACTGATCGGAACTGAAGTTAGGAAGTCTGATAAGATTTCTTCACAGAAAAAAAAAAAAAAAGAAAAAATTAAAGGAAAACTTGGGAGAAATGAGAGACCACGTAGGAGTTGCTTTCCAGGAAGGACTCTGTCCATGTGAGAAAACAGCACTTAGAAGTCCAGAAAACAAAAAAAGTATCTTCAGCATGTACCTGAAAAACTTCTAGCCTAGAGGTCTAGCAAACCAGAGACTAGGCCCACCTCAAGCATGTTGTCTATCAGAATAAGACCTAACAGACCACAGTTCTCTGATTTCTGGAGCAATTCAAATAGTAACTGCATCTCAGAAGGAATATATTGAATGAGTGACACAGAGAAAGATGATCTGGGTGACCTGGTACATTTTCCAGGTATATATAATTTGCTGATGTAGATGAGGTCTTGATGGGCTAGTAGGAGGCAAGTGGAAACGAAAACGAGTCGAATGGGGATACTTAAAACCCCAAACCTTGAAAATTATTTTAGAGCAGATACATTCTAGCCTATATGTCCTGAATAAATTCAGATCTATTGAATAAAATGAGAACATCTGTATTTACTAATATTTGGCAGAGAACTTGCGTTATACGCATGGTTATGTAGTTAAGATGACACTTCTGATTTGTATACTTATTTCATAGCTTGTAAGAGTTCTTTGTGTAGTTTGATGCAGCTCAAAAGTAAATTTGTTTTGAACATACTTCAGAAAAATGAAAACAAGAAGAAAAAGCACATATGTATATACACTTAGCTCCTTTTAGAGTTTTCAATATCAGCATGAAAATAAGAGCTACATCTATATTGCTGTTCAGTTGCCCAACTTCTTTTTTTTGTTGTTCCTCCCACAGAAATACAGAGCAAAATGGTCAGAACACTGAATTGACATAGCACTGAATGAATAATGACTTTACTTTGGTTTCAATGAATGTTGGGTTTTGAGCATCCGGAACTGTTCCTCCTAAAGAAAGAATGAGTAACCCCAAACTATCATGAGTTACCTGAGCTGGCTTACTTTTTAAGAGAAAACCAAGCCACAAGCCCCAAACAGCATGCTCCAACTCTACAAGGAGCATGTAAGCAGAACCACTATTTGTGGTTGCATCACTACAAGTCCTCCAGAAGCTGGCTAGCACCTATGCAGCATCAGAAAGCTTTGTAATCCTAACACGCTTTTCATTCTACATGAATATACAGTTCATATCCTCAACCTGTGTAATTTCCTTTCGCCCTGCAAGGCTCATAGAAAATCACAAATGCCGTTGACTTCTCCTCTCTTCCACTTACACAGGCAGGGTTATTGTTGGCTCATTTTAGTTCCCTAACTCTAATTTGCAGCTGAAGTAATTTATGCTCCTGTCAAGACAGGAGGCTGGGCAGGAGGCCCCCTCAATTGTACTGCCTTGCACTGCATCCCACAGTGCTAGGCAATCCAACCTGTTCCACCGAACAAGATTTTTGCAACTTTCTTATTCACAGAATCACAGAATCACAGAATAGATGAGGTTGGAAGACACCTCTGGGATTATCGAGTCCAACCTTTGCCCTAACATCACCATGTCAACTAGACCATGGCACTAAGTGCCACCTCCAGTCTTGTCTTAAACACCTCCAGAGACGGTGACTCCACCACCTCCCTGGGCAGCCCATTCCAATGCCTAACGACCCTCTCTGTGAAGAAATGCCTCCTCATTTCTAGCCTGAACTTCTGGCACAGTTTCAGACCATGCCCTCTTGTCCTGTCAGGAGTTGCCTGGGAGAAGAGATCAACCCCCACCTGGTTACACCCTCCTTTCAAGTTGTTGTAGAGAGCGATCAGGTCTCCCCTCAGCCTCTTCTCCAGGCTAAACACCCCCAGCTTTGTTTCCAAGACTGGCTGGCTGTCTTCAAAGATTCTCATATATCAGGGTAGACACACGTCTGTCTGCTGACACAGCAGATTCAGGATGAGACCAGTAGAGATGTCCTTTAACATTTTCTCCTCTTTCTGAAGTGGAATCCTCATGTAGAAGTGTCCATGTGTTCTAGCACCTGCTGAATCGGTACAAACAAATCTATGTGGAATGGCTAACATCAGCAGAGATTGTTAGAGCACCAAAATCAGAATGCAATACCTTCTGGCCAAGTACAGCCTTGTGACAGCAGCAAGCGTTCAAGGGTCCACGAAGAGCTACACCGATTGCTGCAAAGCCTCGGACCGATGAAAAATGAAGTTTAAAAAAAAAAAAAAAAAAAGACATCTGAAATGACACACAACACTGCCAGGCAGACATTGTTAAGTTTAGCAACAAAAAGCAGCCAGGCCCAGAAGTGATGCGTGCCATTTCAGATGCTTTCTAAACAGGCAGCACAGCAAGAATACCAGAATTCCTATCTCCATATCCATCACTGCAGCCAGCCTGACATCTGGCAATCCACACAAAGGTGATTTTGCAGTGTTTTATATCCCTTATTGTCCTGTGTTTCTTTTACTTTATTTTCCTTTTCCCTCCGCTGGACTTTCATAGGATTTTACTAACCCAGAAGATAACTGCACCCACCAAATGGAACACATTAAATTTGCCAGGTGATTCTATTGTGCAAAAGTCCAGCAAGAATGTTGATGAAGCTACAGGCCAAAAGCTCTTTATTCCTTGACTGAGTTTTGTTTGGGAGACTTCATTTTGTATATTAATAGGCAAAAGGATCTATTATGGAATGCTTACACACTGTTTTTTAAAGTTTGTTTTATAAATGAGTGTGGAGATGGTTGATTTTTTGTTGGTTATATCTTGCCTAAGCAAGTAAAGTTTATTTTATTGCATTATAAGAAATAACTCTGTGGGAGCTCATGTGGCTGCTCGATGCTGAGCTTCACAATAAAATGAAGTTTGCAATATGTTGTTACAAGAATCTACCCTCATTTTTGTCTAATGCCTTTTTTAGTGTTTGTGCAAAGCATTCTGCTAATGCGTTTCAAATTAGGTAATAACTATCTGATCTAGTGTGTTTCCTCACTTTTTTTCTTCAGGAAAATTGGAAATTCTGCAGGAAAATATGAAAACTCTTTATCTAAAACAATCTCTCCGGGCAAACCATATGGGACAAAGCAAAATCACAATATGCCTCAGTAGTTTCAGCAGAAGTATTTATCATACGTGCCACTTCTAGACACCTACAATAAACACAATCTATAATTAAGTACATTTATTTATTTTTCTCAGCTAAATCAAGATGTGTCATTTCTATCAAGGCTTACTGGCTTTTTCATCAAAAGGATGGAACAATCTGAGTGATGGTGTTTGTAATAATTTCCTCTTTCAATACAAGTCCAAAGGCTCTTACCATCAAGAATAACTTCTTTGCTCTCTATATTTATTTATTTATTATGATGTGTTCATTGCAGGATGCTGAAATAAAAATTGCATTTTGTGGATTGGGAAATGGACATTAGCTGAGCTGAAAAGCACATATAGTAACTGTACACAGAAATTCTTAGGCATCTATATACTGAGAACACAGAAAATCAGTATTGTATCTTTCAGCTAGTACAATTTTCCACGTTTGTAATTATTCTAATTGACATTTTCACAAATCATTAAAAACTGGAGAAATTATTAAGAAAGACATACAACCAAAATTTTACTTTTAAATAGAGGATTAAGGGGAAACTTTGATAAATTGACACCAATTCTCCATTTAGGCTTATCACTAGATCAGCAATATGGTACACAGTACTCTGCTGCTTCATATTGTCTTCATATCATTTTGGTTAATTACTGAAGGACCATTTGCTTCTGTACAAGTACTGACAGTGGGAAACATTGTATTTGGAAGAATTTTGTAACTAACTTTATTTTACCTTTATATATAAAGGTTTTTTATTTTTATTAATATAACACTAATAATATTGAGTTTTTTGTTTTGTTTTTTGTTTTGTTTTTTTTTGTTTTTCCCCAATCTGCCTATGGATGGCCGTTCATTGCTCTATGGGGTTCATGTGTCAAGGTGGTGGTGGCAGGGGGCTGCAGAGATGGTCTCTGTGACAAACGCCAAGACCAGAGAAGAGTGGGGTGGAGGTGCTTCAGGCACCAGAGCAGAGATTCCCCTGCAGCCCATGGAGGACACCACGGTGATGCAGTCTGCCCTCTGCAGCCCATGGAGGACCAGTCAGAGCACATCTCCACACTGCAACTTGTGGAGGTCTCCATGCTATAGCCCTGAAGGAAGCTGCAACCCACTTAGAACTCACGCAGAATTAAGCTCCTGGAAGGATCTGTGGCCCATGGAGAAAAGCCCACACAGGAACCAGTTTTTCTGGGAGGTTCTGTGGCCTGTGGGAGACCCACGCTGGAGAAGTCTGTCCCTGAAGGACTGTGCCCCGTGGAGATGACCCATGGTGGAGCAGTTTGTGAAGGACTGTATATCATGGGTGAGACCACTTGTTGGAGCAGGGCAATAGTGTGAGGAAGAAAGTGCAACAGGGAGGAGCTGCTATGGATGGATCGCAACCACTATTCCCCATCCCTCTGCACCACTTGGGGAGATGGAGGAAGCAGAGAAGTTGGGAATGAAAGAGGGAAGTTTAATCTGGGAAGAAGCGGGGGGTAGGGGGTGGGAGGGAGGTGTTATTACTCATGGTTTTGTTTCTCACCATCCTGCTCTATTTTTAATTGGAAATAATTTAAATTAATCTTCCATAAGCTGAGGGTTTTTTGCCTGTGATGGTAATTGGTAAGTAACTGATATTCCTGCCTTTATCTTGACCTATAAGATTCTCCAATCTTGTTTTCTCCCTTGTCCTGTTGAGGAGGGGGAGTGAGAGAGCAGCTGGGTGGACATCTGTCAGCCAGCCAAGGTCAATGCACCATGATTGCTTGTCTTAATTTTCTTTTTCACGTTTAAGAAATCATTTAATTACTTTAGCCTCATATGACTGACTGAAGATATCTTATTCTGTAAAGGAAATAGTATGGACAAATCGTGTTTGATATTATGTTGATATGAACAGGACCAGAATTTGTCATGATATTTTAATTTTCTGACTAATTCCATCTCCATTTCCTCTGGTGGTTATCTGATCTAAGGAGTTTACTACAATACTCTGCTTCCATGTAGCTATTTCCTATCTATAATTTACAGTACTCTCTGTGGCATTAACATTACTTTTTGTTGGGTTATATGGTCAACTGCATCACTGACAAGAAAATTTGGAAAATAAAATTAAATTAAAAAAAATAAACCCATGTGTAGATGCTTGAATCTACTGCTGGTCATCCCACATACGTAATACTACACTGTTCCTCCCAGTACAGGAACTGGTTTTGCAAGTATAGAAGTTTTTCTCCACACTGGGGAACGAGAGGAGGGAATTTGCAGCTTGAGTGGGGATCATGGTTGTTTTGTTTTGTAATGATGATGACGACCTGTTCAGAGGAACCAACCACCCCTATATGATGCCCAGAGTTCTGCAGATGGTACAGAGCTTGCAGTGAGCAGCGGTTCTGCAGGCCACAACCCTGAGGAAGAGCGCAGTTGCCATTTAAAAAAAAGATGTGGACACAAACGTGAGTAACGGGAACATGACAAAAATTTAAAATTTGTATTTGTGACAAGAAAGCTTTAGCAATTTTAGAGATCACGAAGAAAAACTAGTTCTTTTTAAGCCTAAGAAAACTGAAATAACATTATTTTTAAATGTATTATAAATTAAAATTAACTTTTTAATAGAAAAAATTGTCAATGTTTGTATTTAAACAGTTCACTGTAGTTTTCAGGAAATAAATGTGTTGTTTTAAAACGTTTGGAATAATTTTCACTCTCTTCCCTATTGACTGAAGTACTTCTTAAGCAAATGTTTGCATGTGTAATTAGAAAACTCTATGCATGAACACGTGCAGCAATCATATTTGCAGCACTGTACATTTTGGACATTTATACTGTTGAAATTAGTTGCCTCAAACATTTACACTGATTATTTTGTTTTAAAATGTTATCAGAGACACCTCAGTTATATCAGAAATGTATGCTATCTACATTATTAGTTCATACTTATATAGTATGATCTTTCTTTTTTGTCCTGGTGCTTTTAATTCATTTTACTGTAAAGTCAGGACAATTAAAAATGTCCAAAGATTTCCTTTTATAACAGATTTTTTTTTGTATGTGGGATGATGAAGAAATACTTTATTGGTTTGAGTGACATATATTCTATTTCTGTTTGAAAAAATAACCTACTATTGTGTTCAAAGACTGAGCTGCATTCCCTGAATGTTTTAACTTCAACATATGCATCGTTCTGGCTTCCATGTCATGACTAGCTATTACATTAATAGAGAAGTACATTGATACATAATTTGGACAACATTCATCAGTTCATCAACCTATTCAAAGTATGTCTTTTATCTTCTAAATTTCTTTGGAATTCCTATGTGTTTCTTAATGAACTATTGCAATTTTGAAATATATCATTTTGGAAGAGTACGTACAGGTTGGGTGTAACATCAAGTAAGACAATTTTGTTCTCTTTCAAATCTGTGCGTCTAAAGAGCCAGAAGGTTTCTTGGATGAAGTAATGATTTCTGCACTAATCCCAGACTCATTAAAAATGAAATATGATAGTTCTGCATACTGAAGTGGTTTTTGTTTCACTGACTGAAGTCCCCTTGGCTGTTTTGGCTGTTAAACAGGGGCTTATTTTCTGTTTGCACTTTGACCATTCAAAATTCAAACCCAGTTGCTAAAATACATAACAGATTCCAAATCAATGATAAATATTACTTTTTCTGCTAACCGTGATTGATCATAAATGTTTTTTAAGTTTTACCTTTAATATGTCATTTATTGACTTAACCACTCATTAGCTTTTCTCTAGTAATAGAAAAGTGGCTCTAAAATGCTGCATTTTGATTGCATGGTCCTTTGCCAAATATAGTTATAACAGACTTAAGACAAAACTCAGCATTACTTAGGTGGTGACTCAATATGAGTGAAATGCTAAAGGAACAGGAGGTCAATGCCTCTTCACTTTGATAAGTGCTTTGATGAAAAACTCAGAGAAAAAAATATGCATGGATATATTAGTTCTATTCAAAGCAAATGAATTGAATATAGTGAAAAAGAAACTTTTCTTCCCAAGGAACAAAGGCTATCTGTGCATCTGCAGTTTGAGATTAAAGGTAATACAAGGACAATAGTGCTTTCACTGGTAGCGCTCTTTCCCCATTATAGCTTGGCCCCGCAATGCTTCATTTGTCAGGAATGTATTATGGGAGACAGTTTAAAAATGTCTTTTTCCTGTTGTGTTTAGAATAAATGGCTTACTGTAATACTGGAATTACAGAAGAATTTGCTTCAGAACTTCTGGGAAAATGAACTTCATAAGCCCTTAAAAACATTTATCTATTTCTAATGTCTTCTTCTTTTCCATTTTTTTGTCAAAAGGCTAAGCAGCTTTCAAATATTATTGGCCATATTTTTCTAATGTGTTTGAGGCATAAGAGTGAAAAACGCACATTTTGCTCTCTGCTGGTCCATTTTCCAGGCCTCCAGGATTTTACATATATCACAGTTGTTCTCATTTCTGGAACAGGAAGCCTGTACTTCTATCTGCTGAACACAAGGCTTTGCAGGCTGTAACTCATGAATTATACACCCTGATAAGAATTTGGTTTACAAATGACTTGTGATTAATTGTTGGTTAAATGATCCTACACCCAATTTCTTTCTGGAAAATGGAAGATAGGAAATTCTGCTCAGAAAAAGTAAAACTGAAGAGTTCAAGTTTTCCACAAGCATTTTACTGCTTCAATCATGCTGAATTTCTGTCACTGCAACCTAAGGAATTTTCCCAAAATACAAGAAGTTAATGATTTCTTAGACTGAAGTCCAAACCAATCCCTTTTCTTATTACTTAAGAAAGAACTATTTTGGGGCATAATGAAACCATTTACAATTCATATACACATACATTTAAAATTCATGCATAATGAGATATTTTCATCTCATCCTATAACTTATTTTGTTCATATACATCTTTAAGGTCCATTCCAATGAAATGATTCTAGGATTCTATTATTTACTCGTTAAACTATAAAAAATTGCATCATTAACACTAGTAAATGTCATTTAAGCAGCCTTTTGTTTTTCTGTACTGTAGTGTCAATCAGAAGCCGTAACTCCCCAGATGCATTTCTGCCTAAGAGCAGCTCACATGCTTATCTGATATAAATTTCACTTAAGCAGTCTTTTGTTTTTCTGTACTGTAGTATGTCAATCAGAAGCCGTAACTCCCCAGATGCATTTCTGCCTAAGAGCAGCTCACATGCTTATCTGATAATGACATTTACAATAATGTGAAGGTCCGAGTTCTAAATACAGCCTTACTGTAAAATTCAAGAGAGAGAAAGGTTCTGCCCCTGTTTTGTTTCCCCACCTTCTGTCCCCATTTGTTCAGAGTCTTTTTCTTGTCTATTCTTTGCCAGCTGGTAAAGAGGTTGATGACTAGCCCTTCTTACAGTTTAAAACCTTGTCCAAGAGTGGATATTATTTGACTGTTACTCTTACCATGCTATTCAAAGTGAAAGAGAACATTCAACTTGATTTAGAAGATCTTTTGGCTTTGGGGATATGCTTTTTCCTTTTCTTTTCCTTCCTACTGGGCAGAACTGTAGACCAGATGGAATTTAACTTTCTTCATGCTCTATGAAGTTATCATTTGCATAAGAAAGAACAGAAGAAAAACAGTAATTCCATATCCTCCTTGAGATTATTCTCTCACTTTTCTATGGCACTGCAGTTTTGGAGAAAAGTATAAAACTATTGGTTTCCAGAGATAACTGTGTGCCAGAAGATATGTCTGGAATGTTTGCCTAAAGGCAGGCAAGAGACAAAGTCTGCAATTTTAAGTTTTCCTCTCTTTATAACTCCTACCAAATTCCGCTAGTTTGTCACATTATGCCACTTATGTCATATCATCTGAGTGATTCTGGAATCTTTTAATAGTTGGAATTAAGTAGAAAATTAGAGGTGTAGTCATACTACCTTACCTGTTGCAGCAACATGTGCTATTCTTCAAAAGAACAGGTAATTAAGTCTGTGGGAAGGGATGGAGGTGAGAAGAGGGAGACAGCTGCAGAAGGGAAGCTACAAAGAAGGGTATGAACATTCTTATCTCAGCATTGTATCTATTTTGACAAATGTTATTCTTCATGCTTACATCTTACATTGCTAATAACACATAGACAAACATAAACAACGTATCTGAACATGTATTTGAATTAAACACATTTATTCTCCTATTGACAAATAGATTAGTTCTACCTTGGATTTCCTGGGACTGTTATAAAGGTACCCAGGATATAAGTACGCCTCCTTCTTAGAGACTATAACATCTTTCCAAACTTCTCTATCCACTCCTCCACTAATGTGGCATTTTAAAACTCATTAAGTACAGTAGTTCGCTGAACAAGAATGAGTGTTTTTAACATATGATGCTCAATATCTCCCAAAAGTAGTACATACATAGATTGTATACCTCTGTGAAAAGAGAGGGATTTACAACCTTTTTTAATGCTTTTAGGACCTGAGATTGTGCAGGATTACAGTAAGGTTTTGCTTATCCCCTTCTTTTGCTGAAATTCAAAAGATACGTATTCATCCCTTAGAAAACATCATGGATCTGGGCAGAGAAATAATGTCCAAAGACCACAGAAAGAATTCCCTGTAGTCTGACTTTGAAATTAGAAGTAAACCCATCTGAATGATGGTAAGTAAACAGCATTATTAAGCATGCTCTTTTCCAAATGATGGTGTACAGGAGGAAATCAATGTCTCGAATGGTGAAACCCATAGGCATTTGGGTTTGGTTTTGAACAGAAAGGGAACTTGATACTAAACAATATGGTGCCTATTTAGACAAGCTTGTTTTCTGAATACGTTTTGTAGTTTTTATTCTAGAAAGAAACTGTGAACAGTAAATTAATCTGTTTTAAATAAATGAGATAGGGCTTAGGTCTGAAAAAGAGACATGAGACAGCAGAGAGGCAATAATGTTGAAGAGATACAATGGATTGCTACTGTACAGCATCAAAAATATTTCTCCTCTCATAGTGTCACAGACAGATTCTCTATACTCTTTTTCAAATGCAGTAAGGTGGCCTTTGTTATTATAAAGCTCTTAGCTTCTACTTTGTTTTTTTTTTTTATTTTATTTTTTTTCCCCAAAAGTACATTTAATTAAAGATTTGATCATTGTCTGTATCTTCCTTCAAAAGCAATTGAAAGTTAAGCTCTTGCTATCATAGTAACTGGATGGTTAAGATCTGTGTTCTGAAAACAATTCCAAATAAATACTAC
Source organism: Cariama cristata (assembly GCF_000690535.1). Classification (NCBI taxonomy): domain Eukaryota; kingdom Metazoa; phylum Chordata; class Aves; order Cariamiformes; family Cariamidae; genus Cariama; species Cariama cristata. The sequence continues at coordinate 12,830 of NW_009630463.1, forward strand.
TACTACTACAATAGCTATGCATCCTCAAGTTTTGTGAAGTCTTGCAGTCTTCCTTATTTCTGAAATATTAAATTCCTTCTTTGAATGCAGTGTGAAACTGTACCAAGAAAGCAGAAGGAAACAGACAGACAGCTTCCTGAATCCCTCTTGACCTGTGGAATTTATTCTTTAGGATGAGGATAAAGTTCCCAAAAGGCATTGGGGGGGGGGGGGGG
>NW_009630463.1:13075-41932 GCF_000690535.1 Cariama cristata
GGAGAAAAAAAGAAAAAAAAAAAAGGAAAGGAAAGAACAAGACATAGGGATGTCTTTTTCTCCAATGCATATCATGAAAGAGTGATGCGCTGGCTGCTGTAAATACCTGAATCTCTTTTGTTCTCCCACTCCACAGTGATTTTCAAGGGCATTTGAGAGTCTTTGTCTTTCCTGGAAATGAGGTCCCAAGACTGCTAGAAAAGTCAGTCTGCTTGAAGTACTGTTTCTAATCCCAAGAGAAAATTCCATCATTTTCAAATGAAAGAGTAGGTGAATGTGGAGCTAGCTTCCTGCATCTGCCACAGCACAGCGTTTAGGGAGTCAACAGTTATATATAAAGATAATGAAAACTGTTGTTTCTGCACGCAGTAGTCCTAGCATCTCCATATCAACTTGTGGTGTTTTTCTGACTACAGAAAAATGTTTCTTGTCCTGAAACTTTTCCTCCTTACTTCTTTACACACTACGAATGCAAAGCCACAAAATTAAGATGCAATTGCTTGGACTAGGGAGAAAACCTGATTATTTTACAGCCTTATTTGTTGAACAATTTATATTTTAAGAGGACAAAATCCCTGCATTAGTGTGCGGTGTTGGTACATCCTATCATACTACCAGAAGTCACACAAGTTTCAAAAGATTTTTAATCGTGTAAAAATCAGCTGTTAAAGAAGTGTGCATAGCTCTGTGATAGTGAGACTCCTAATGATACTGTTATTAATGAGTTCTTTATATTTTTATAGTACTATGATCATGATCAGAGTAGCTTTCATTACACCATACGTCTGTTATAGTGTATGACTAGCATAAACTGACGTATTATTCATGAGAAAATAAAGCTTGGGGGATTGTTGACCGCAGTTCTTACAGTTAAGATTTGCTAGAATTCCTTTCAGCCTCTCCTATCATTTTCATTGAAGATTTTCCTTTGCCAGTAGCTAATCACGAAATAAGTTTCAAAACCAACCAACCCACCAAAAAATATTCACAGAACCTTAGTTTTCTTTTTTGAATTCAGTTAAGTAATGAAGAATTAAAATCTTCTCAATAGAATTTTACTAGCAGAAACATATAAGTGAAGCTTAAAATAAAGTTTTAAATAGCAGTCCTCCTTTAGCATTACTCCTAAAACATATTTCCTTTTGATGCAAGTTATTTTACCATTTTACAATGTATTAAATGGTAGGGGACATCCTATGTTTTCAGGTAACATTTTTCCCTTTTTCCTTTTTTTCTAATGGAGCAATTTTCCTTTTTTTTTTCTTTTTTTTTTTTTTTTTAATGTAGCAATTTTTAGCCTAAGGTCGTAAGTATCATGAGAAATAATAATTGACAAAATTCCAGAAACTTTCAGGAGAAAGAAGGCTGAAATAACTATGATACTGAAATAACACAGTTTGATGTCAAATATGTTATGTAAACCTCCACTTATTCTTTTCATCTGTTCATAACTACTTGAAAGTGGGATTGTAGGACACATTAACAGTGTATGAGACTGGAAGAGTGACTGAATCCTGAAGAAGATCTTTAAAAATGCATGGAAAGCGGTGTTATGAGTAGCAAAGGGTGACTGCTATAAAAGTTATACTTTGTGTTGTTTCTGTTAAGAAACTTATTTATTTGCTATGAAGGATCAATTGTACAAGAAAAAAACACTGAAAGTGTCCTTACTTCAATTGTGAGAAAAAATGCTAATACTCAACTTGATAGATTGTGTCCTTTTGCTACAGTAGCATCAAGGGTTTCTCCAGCCCAGGGCTAAACATAGTCTGAATCTCTAACCATTTCGTGACATAACTTTGCAGTGTTCATGTTACTAAAAAGGTGAAAGAAACTGTTAAAAGACCAAATCTTGATATCACGTAGTTCTGCAGTCTGAATCTATCAACTTCCATCCTGACCTACAATCAACACAGTCCAAGTATCACCACTCAAAAAAGGAGAAAAGCAAGATTTTTATGACTACGATACCGGCAGAAGAAAAAGAAACAACATGAAAATAATGTTATGTTATTTCATTTTTCTTTATTATCTACTATTAAGATGGAAGGATAAAGTTGGTTTGCAAGTTTGTTTAGGGTTATATGAATATGAGAGCAGGAAAATATATTCCATTATGTCACTAGAGCTGCCAAAGTAAATGTCAATGGAGATCACGTAAGTTCTACATTTCATACTTTCAAAGTCTTCAACCCAGTGCATCTTACTAAGTGAAACAAGGGTGTATGGATCCATACATAGAATGTACGGAGCCTATGGAACCATAGGTTTATGCCAGCACTTAAAACTGTAGCTCACCATGTGGTATTTGAGATGTATTCACCTGAATAAAATTTTATGGTCATTTCGTGTTAACCGTCTTAACCTCTACAAACAAGGAAACATAGGGAAAATACTCCAACAAGCAAATATCAGAGAACTTATAATTTTGATTGCCTTAGCATTTGAACCTTTGTCACAGGGTTTACATGTTATCAAATCATTAACACTTTCATCATATACAGCAGTTAAAATTCCTGCACATAAGACTATAGTTCAGTTAGTTAACGTGGGACCTTGATATTTTTATTTTTACTTTTGTTTGAATGCATATTCTTGTGACATATGTAATGTTTCCTTGCAGTCCTGTTCCCCTTTAATGAAAGGACAAATTAATCTGTGTACTTGGTTAACTATGTTCTTACAACATATATTTTAACTTAAAGAAAAGCCTTGAAGTCAAATGAATTATGTTAGTGTTTTATTCCTAAACAGCAGCTTGTTAATTTTCACTCAGTATGTGCAATATTTTTTGTTGGATTTTTTTGGTGTTTTTTTTTTTCCTTTTCATATTTTTTAGCAAGCTTGACTAAAAATATTCTTATTGGGTTAATGATTTAAATGCTTTATTAGCCCTGGGTTAGGGATAATAATACAAATTCTCCCACAGTAATATCAATATTCTGTCCTTATAAAGTAATTCATATTAAATGAAAGGTATTAATTTAAATTCGCTATAAGAGCTTTACCAGAAAGACTGAACAAGTGAAGTTTAGCATCTTTGCTAATGGAAAAATAAAAGTATTTTCTTTAACAGTTTTACGATGCAAGTGAAAAGCCATTTTGATACTGAATGGATAATTCTTCAGCAATATTACTATCCGTGGATGACAAATGAAAGGCTCCATGTCCTGAAAAACCCAAAAGGAAAACAGAAATAATTAAATCTACAGAATAACTGATAATTGCATATCTTTAATTTCTGCTTGAGTGCTGTGAAGAAAGAAAATGCACCATTTATTACTATGACTCTTCTTGAACAAGAACTTGTATTTTTCTTGCTCTTCCGTGCCTAGGTTAACACAACACAGGATTTTTTTTTTTTTTTTATAAAGGTCTATTGGGGTATATTATAAGAGTCATGAGAAAAGGACAGTTCTACTCAGTCAACAGAGCGTTGTCTGCTTTTGTATCTTCTTACATTGCCTTCAAGGTGTGCTGTAGTGTTCCCAGCTGATATGAACAGCCATAAAGGCGATTCAGTAAACATACTGAAAAGATGGATATCTACTTAGCAAGGAGCTCCTGAGGCTTCCCTGATGAGCTCAGCACTCTGGTGAACTCAACGGGAGTCTGAGATATCCCTGATGAGCTCAGAGAGAGACCGGAACATCCCTGATAAACTAACTGGGAGCTGAGATGCACTTCATAAGGTAGAGTTGGCAGAACAAAGAAACTGCGATGATGAACAAATCCAGGAACTGATGTCCTACACCCACTTACATATCTACACCAAAACCATATAAAATATAACTTGTTATCTACCCAAGATGAGCTTCTCTGTGAGAGCATCTCTACATAACCTTCTCTGCAAAGCTTCTCTGCACAAGATCTCCTGGAGAGATCGGACCCTCGCTGGGGATGCCTGATTGACTCCAAACTCTGTGATGTGGACCATATTTGAAAATAGATATGCTGATGTTATATTACACCATTGCAAGTGTTAAGGTCCATCTGTCTGTAGGGCTTGTAACTTGAATTTACTTTATTTTTCGGTCTATCTAATCTAGAATAAATATGAATAAATATGAAATGAAATAAAATGAATAAATATTGAATAAATAAATGGATAAAATGCAAATGGAAAAAGATTAAAACAATGTTTGGGATGGATAGGATTGATTTTTGGAGATATTTGTCTTCCTCTATCATATCTAATTCCATCCTACTTCAACACATGCCAAGGTTCAAAATTCTTCACAACTGACTGATTTCACAAGTAACTCTAGTGAAATTTCAAAAAAGCTTCACAAAATAACAGCAAGGTGGCCTGCTATTGTAACTCATTTTCTAAGGAATAGAATTAATTGAAGTGACCAATTAAGAATTAATATTTTAACACATTGGCTGTATTTTATTTACAAAAAAGTGAAAGTGACAACTTTTCAAGTATGTCCAAAATTTTTCTTGCATTATTTAGTAAAAATTTTGTTTTATAATAATTCACTTGTGATTAAAATTATTTAATTTCCTTTCAATTCTTTGGTATCAATCAGAGGACCATCCGTTGTAATTAATATATTTGTACAATTAGAAAAGTAGTATTAATGTTCAGCAAGGCTTTCTATACCACTAGGGTGCAGATGAGCCTTAAAACTTGTTTGTTCTTATTTAGACTTTCATGTGAAGTGAATTGCAGGCTGTAATACACTTTTTATGAATTTGGGGATGGTCTGTCTTTTAGGTTGGTGATAGTACAGCATCTGTACTATATGGCACTTTAATGAAGGAGAGTAAAAGCAGGCAGAAGGAATACTGATAATCGTCAGAGGTATGTTTTAGCGTCTCCATCAAAACTGAAAAAGCCTTCCCACAGTTTTCTACAAGTTGAAACTATAATGATCTTAAAAGAATGACTGTTGAGGTGTGTATTAGCACAGAGGAAAAGAAGATCAATGGTAGTCAATTTGGTTTCTTTTTTAGCCATAACTTTGCGATGAGCAAAGGATAATTTCCAGTCTGTCATCCTTCTACTTGTTGAAGTAGATGCTTACACAGTGAATTAAACACTGTGCAGGTAAAGCTGACATGGATGAAAAATAAAAACAATAATTTGTTCCCACCGTTAGTAATGTAAAACAGAAGGGTAAATGGTTATAGAGAAATGTCATAACAGGAAATATTCTAAAAATATGTGAAGTACAGAACATCTTCAAGAAAGACATTTTTTATTGAGATATGTAAATCAATGTCAATTCTGTTGCTCATTTCCAACTCTTACTCATCCCGATCAATAGAGCACACACACATACACAAAAGCCAGAAAGAAAGTTTTCATTCTGATTTTTTAGAAAAACTATATTCATCAAGGTATCATTTTTTGACAGTGTTCTCCACCCTTCATTTTGTTTCTTTTTTATTAAATAGTTCTCTAAATATTAATGAGAGGAGGTTTTATTATTATTTAGTTTGCTTTATTTATCTGTAAGACTTGAAACAATTTTCTTCTTAGGAGTTCTATTAATGTAGTTTGTTGTAGTTGACAAGCTCTTTGTGAAGAGACATTATTTTAAATGTTTCTCTAGTCACCAATCAATTCTGAATGATGAGTAAAAAAGTAAGACTCGCCTATGCTTTGTGGGTTTTTTTGTTATATTAAAATCCAAATGAGTAAATCTACGTTACAAATATTTCGTAGAATTTAGGCATTCCAGCATTCTAGAAACTAGATAATAGTTAACCTGTGCTGAGACATTGTAATGGAAAGCTATCCTCTTTCTTTGCATATACAATTTTGTTCAAGTTACAGTAACATTTGACAGGAGATGAAATAATCACATTTGCATAAGATCAATAATAATTTTATTTTTAAATTGATGAAGTATTTAATAATGTAAACAGGTGACATTTTAAAAATGGTGATTAATAATTTATGTTGCAAAAAAAAATGCTTTATACTGATATATATTTGTGAATTATTGCACAAATCATAGATAGCACCAGTACATAGGTAAATACACCAGAATATATTAATTTACATTTAAGCAAGAAAGAGCTGCAATCCTATTTTTGTTTTGGCCTTCCATGTTTCTTTCAACAATGTAATGCTAACCTAGTTGAATGGTGAATAATGGAAATAAAGAAATAAACCAGGATCAGAGCAGGATAGCTTTGAACCTTCTAGTGGTAACAGTTTTGTGAGAAATACCTCCCATTGTGTAAGCTAAATGATATTGACATTGGAATAATAGCTTAAAGGTTGGAAAAGTTACTATGTTTCTTTGTAAACCATAGAATAAGTGAGTGTGTGGGGGTTACATTTAGGGTCTTAGCATGCTTTTTATGATATAGTTCGACAATCCCCATTTTCAAGTTAGTGGTCATTTCTCCATAGACTAACAGAAAATTTTCTGCCCACCTCTGCTGGTGCACAGATTACAGCTGGAGAATTTCTACTGATGTTTAGAACACGAAGGAAAGAAAATGGGAAGAAAGATATTTTGGAAGCACAACAAGAATGAAGTAGTTTTACTAGAAGTACTTAAAATAATTCCTGGTTTCTTTCTGACACAGTAATTTCCTGGAGCAAGTTCAAAAAGGTCTTTGTGTTTTATTGTGATGTCCTCTATTGAAGACCTTGTTTTATGAAAATACAATTTGAAATGGAGTTGAAAGCAAGGGGACAAGTAGATTAAATGAATGTACTTGCTCTGAATAGAAATAATGGTGATACGGAATTCCATTGATGATTGTTTTCCAATATAGGTCCTTTACTAAAGCAAAAAATGACCAAAAAAAAGTAGCTTTTGAAAATCTCAGTAACAGGTAGAAAAGAGCTGTTTACTATATACCCACAAGATATGGAATTCAAAGGAAGCCATGATACCACAGGAAAATAGATTTCAAAATAAAGAGAATACCCACTTAATAGTGTTCATGAGAGAGAAGAAAAAATGTACCGCTCAAACATACACCTGGTTGAGGATGGCCATAAAAATCATGCTGTTGCTGAATAACAATTTTAGTTACTTTTACCATAGCAACAGATCCCTTCAGATACACACACTGCCTCCAAATTTTTACTATATTTCTAGCTTTATATATGCAAGCATTTTTATAGATGCAAAACCAGTACAGTCTTACCTAAATTATAACATAGAGTATTGCCCTTAGTTCTATCTTCTGTGTAATTTCAGACAATAATCAAACACACTGAAATGCAGACTTATTAGAGATTTTTATTCTCTGCTCTTAATTAAGCTGCTCTCTTAAAAAAAAAAAAAATATTAAAAATTAGGCCCATTTAGGTTGGGAGACGGAAAAAAGCTGGTGTCAAAACGTACTGTTCCCAGCAGGCAGTCAGGTGAGCTCTCTGCATTCACTTTTGTCAACTTTTGTTCTCCTGTAATGACAGAAGAGATTACATCCACAGACAAGACAGGATTGGCACTTTCTCACTGTAATCAACTAATTGTATGGGCTCTTCTGTGCTTTATCTATTATCTTCAATCAATGAAATCTTGAGGTAAAGAAAATGGTAAATAGCAGTGGCTGTTGGTGGGAGTCAATCAGTCATGAACTGGACATAAAGAGGTCATTGTTCATCAGTGATCTGGAGTAACAATGAGGTTCATATCCATTGGATTAGTCCTATGAAGTGTGAGTGCTGTTGCTTTCACTCTGGAGATATGAATAAAAATATCTCTTAAAACAAATTGTCTGTGGCATTTGCTTCTTAGAAAACATTCAATTTTATAAAAGCAAGAACAAATATCTGTAGGGGATCTTAAATACCTCAGTAAAATTTTCAAACACAATACTATTGACACAAGACTTGAAAAGTGAACAGAACTTCTTCATTGTGTGCTTGATCTCTGCAGCTCACAGCTCTTCGTGGCACCCTCTTTGCCGGTGAGTCTGTCCCAGCTCTGTTTCATACAGGCTTCACATGTTAGAAAACAGGTCTTGATGCTCCTGATTGGGCCTGCTGAAGGGAACATCACTGTCATGACAGTGGGATTCACTACCCAAAGTGAATGTCAATGCCAATGTTAGGAATAACCTAGTCTTATGGCAACAGAAACGGCACTATGAGTATATAAACAGCTATTCGTAATCTATCTGTTGACTACAACATGCACAGGTGGGGTCAAGAGCAACCCACTGATCTATGTGGAATGGTATTGTTAAACGAATTGTATGACATGACAAATTTTAATGTACAAACAGCTCAGTTGTTATGTCAGTGGCATCAAAAAGTCAAATAAGGTCTTCTTTTTCACTTGGTGTTCTTCAGATCTTCAGCTTGGCCTCACCAGTACAGTACTGGTCTTCAGTCACTTGACTGGAACAGGATGGTCACACAGTGACATTGTCTCTTTGGCACTTCCTCCGTAAGAAGTTACATGTGGTGAAGATTTCTGGTCTGAACTTTGATTAAAGAGGAGTCGTATGTCAATAACTGCATAATGGTTTCAAAACAAGTAAAATCAGACTCCTAGAAGGATTAAACACTGAAATATTTAAAACAGCAGATGTCTAGCTTGATCCCTAGACACAGCTATAATTCAATGACTGAACAAAGCTGAGGATGGTGAGTTGGAATGAAAAGTCCTGAACAGCAATATGTAGCACCTCATCAGAGGTTTCAGCTATAGTGCACATTATTTATTAAACTATCAATCTGCCGAAACTAGAATAGCATTAGATTGGGTTCCACAGCAACCAGCTCAGGATCATCTGGGACTGCTGTATCAGTAAGTCTTGAAGTCATTATCCAGATGCTTCAGGGTAAGGCAATGGCTGCCAGTAAAGTCAGTGATAATTCTGACTAATTCTGACTAAATACAGACATTTTTTTTTTCTTTTCACACCGGAGCAACTGTAATCACCATATGGAAAAAGCAACAATATATTGGGAATTTAAAATGGAAATGTCATCCATCCCTACAAGCATGATACTGACAGTGAAAACCACTGTGATTTGTTTCTCTCAGATTCTGGAAAATGTCCTTGACAGGAAAACAATCAGCAGAATCTGTTGGAAAGAGTCTTCCCTAAAGGTAATCTGACTGGTGAAGACCAAACTGACATGATTTTCTGCTCACAGGCAAAATCAAGGAAATTTCAGATAATAAAGTCAAGGTCTAGGTATGCCTCTTGCCTCTAACAAAATTTGTTAGTACTGGGATTCTGTGAAAGCATCTACAGAAATTCCTGTCCAGGCAAGTCAATGGCTACTCTTTTTAAAATGGCAAGTTTTGTTAGCTAAGGTGAAATGTTAGAACCATTTTTTACCTAAAATGGGATCAGACCAGGCAGTATTCATAGACAGGCTTAGTTTATCTTTATACGGGTTTAAGCATGGGTTTCATATGCATATGTGTGAAAGTATGTTACTCGTTACAAATGGTTTCACATGAAAAGACTCCTATTGTTGGTAGAAAGCATGTTAAACCAAGTAAATATTGAAATTTGAGGACAATTCTACTACCACAACAGTGTGTGGTGAGGGAAGCACGCCTGAAAATGGAGTCACACAGAGGACAGCAAAAGCTAGTCCAGTTACTGGGAAAAACAGCATGGTTGGAATGGAAAAAATCCAATTTGGAACAAAAGTGAGTACTGTGCAATTGTTCTTGCCACTTCTCTGTATGTCTCTGTCTTTTTTTAGAGCTGTCACATCAAATGATTCAACCAGTCATCCATCGGCTGTCTTTGTGCTCTTGGTACAAAATGGTTAAATGTCTTGAATAGTGAATCTCGGAGCGTTGCCTATAGCTGGTATCAAAGCAATGCTCCTGTGAGCTGAGCCGCACCAGACATCTGGTGCATATATCAAATACCCAACCATCCATAGGCATTTTGTATGGACAGTTTAAATACAATGAATGGTTAAGACTGACCCATTAAACATTACTGAGACATTCTCAAGGTAAATCTTCAGTCATATAACATCAGCCTCACAACGTGAGATACAATTAAAGGTCATCTGCTATGGCAGAGAACATATGCCGATGTTATCAAACATATGGAGAAAAAAAAGGGAAATTACACTGAACAAAATGTAACAAAATAAAATAAGGATAGTGTGTACAGGGAGCTGCATCTGTCACATCCCCAGCTGTGAGTGTACTGCAAAAATTTAGCAAAAATCCCACAAGTAAAACTGCTCATTTTTTTAAGTTCAGTGTAGAATATGCCATCAGTATACATACCTTATCAAAACCTCAAAAACGCTAGTGTCTTTATGAGCATCGTACAGGCAACACTACACTACTGAAACAAACAGTCAAACAAATAATTAATTACAAATGATATCTACTGAATTACAGGACTCCGTGACAAGACTTCCTACAAATTTCAAGCATTTTTGCACAGGTAATTTCTTTAGGGAGAATTGTCCCTTGAGTGTAACTTGGTGCTGAAATGAAGAGATTGTTTCAAACAGCCAGAAAATGGATCATTAACAGCTTTGTCATCACTTTCACAGATGTTTGCAAATCTTAGTTGTCACAGCTGTTTGACAGGTGTTCACATCTTCTGGGGCCCAAAGAACTGAACCCCACTTCAAATTCTCGCTCTCTGTGTATGGGTGTGACACTGTGTGGTGTCAGGAAGCCATGAAGGTGGGCAGATCCATGAGGAAGGTGACTCAGGAGCCTGGGTGACAGCATGACGGGCAGGGCAGGGTGGGGATCTCACCAAAAAGAGGTCCAATCCCACATTACTTGAACAAGGAGAGCAGAGTAAGATCAGTGACAGTAATCGGGGTCAGAAGAGGTCCTGGGGTGGCTGGGGGAGGCCATGGGGATAAGGATGGGGACAAGGACAAGCCTAGCCAAGGCAGCAGGTGGGAGTCCAGGCCAGTGAGGAGATGTCTTGGCACAGGCAACCCAGGTAAGGACCAGGGTGAAGGGCTCGAGCTCCATCACAGCCTCTGCAGGAGGAGGAGAGATTAGCAGAGGTTCTTCCCAGACCTTGTCCCAGGTCACCTGTGGTGGTACAGCTCATGGCTGGGGTGTGTGGCATTCCCTGGCCACACCTGGGCCACCTTCGGTCTGAGTTATATACCAGAATGACTCAGTACAAATTGTGATCAGAATGGGAAATACTGACCAAAAGTCAATCATCTCAAAATCCTGTAAATAGTGATCCAAAGTGAGACCCTTGGAGTTCTCCAGGATCGCAGCGGGCTCTGTGACCCAGTATCTCCCCCTGAACTGGCACATCTATCACAGTAAATTCTGCAGGAACTGGCAGATCGACCGTTGGTGATTTTGCGAGGACTCAAAGACCTGATTTTGGGAGGTTCACTGACCATCTGTTGATGAATGATAGCATGTAAAGTGAGTAATTAATGACAGTCATGAAAAGCGAAATTTTGTTCACAGGTTAACCTCTGTGAGTAAATGTGCGTGTGTGCAGTTAGGCTCAGAATGGTTTGTCTGTCTGTCTGCTTGTCTGAGATGTGATTTAAACTCCACCTGTGTAAACAACCCTGCTGTAAGTTTCAGGTGACCTTGCCATTCTCGAATCTTTAACAAAGTCGCTATCTGGATTGTAATAAATTCCATTGAATCTCTCAATTAAATTGGCTAATGACTAAGTGCTGTTAAGAATAACACACCCTGACCTTGTGCAAAATATTAATAAATCCTGAATTTCTGTTAAGCCAAAACCGTGTTGGCAACAGCGATAAAAAATATTGATTATACACATACAATTCTTTAGATAGAAACCCTTGACCAAGTCTGGGACTAAGTCTGGATCCAACCGCACCTAGATTCCTCTCTGAGAAGGAGTTTAGAAAGCAAGGAGGTCCTTTCCAAACCTCGTGACCCAACAGGAGGGTCTCCCTGACAGTTCTGTCTGACCCGGTCCTCTACACAGTAAATAATCAATCCTGTCAATTCATTGTTGCGTTTATTATCAAGTTTTTTAACTCACTGTTTTAAATATATTGCTGCTTCTCTCTTGTGAGTGAAGTGCATCACTCCATCCACCTCATCACCCTGCAACAGAATTGGCCGTCACCAGCCACATCCCAGCCCCAGGAGGAGGAAAGAGGTTGCAAAGTCCATTGGTGTGAGCTGGACCCTGACACATGACTGCTTTTCTGACCTAGACAGGACTCGAACCTTTACTTCATTGTAATCCCAAAATAAATGTTCTTGGTTTTGGGATGTTTACAGATAGGCCAATATCCTTCATTACTGGAAGCAGAAAGTAGGAGGTGTGACTGTATGACTCTATGACTCACGTGTAGGAGTCAGTTAGTCCTGATTATTATTCGTTCATGTCAAAACTGTCCCCCTGTATGATAAGCCTGCAGAGACTTAAAGCACTGAGAGCTAGCACTGCCTCCTTCCACTAGAAATAAATTTGTATCCCTGAGAAGATCTATTAAGGGCAAAGCAATACGAAAAAATTGGATGCCTTGAATATAGACTGTACTAAATATGAGAATACAACCAACCTACTCCATCTAACGTAACATTGTTTGCTCAGGTTCTTTTTAACTTCATCCAGATGTAGCTGAAGTGCATTTCTTGGCTATCAACTGTAATTGTTTGGCGTGTGAAAAACACCTCCTGAGTTCAGAATAGAACACACGGAACCCTGCTGTGATAGCAGCAGGAGGGACCTCCCCAGGAGCCTGTTTCCCAGTGCCTTGAAGGTCTTCTTAACAGCATGGATTAGTCTAGAAATATGGAACCAAACTCAGGCTCATGGACTCTATGTAGATGTGTTTCTACTGAATGCACCTCAGTTGTTGCCAATAATCCTATGTGTAGAGAAATGGTGACCCAGACCTTGAATTTTCAGTTCAATTTTAATTTAGAGGTACCAAAGGAATAAAAAAAATATTGAAAAATTGAGCCAACACTATCCATTTAAAACTCCTTCTCTTCTCTACATCTGAATTTGACACCTCTTTGTCTTAACCCTGTAAAATCTTTATATGTTACCTACAGGGTTAAGTTATAAACACGGTGAAACATCTTGATGCGACTGATCACAGAATCATAGAACCATTTAAATAGGAAAAGACCCTTAAGATCACCAAGTCCAATCATTAACGAATACTACCAGCTGGTGGCTCAGAGGACAATGGATTTCAATACTGACTAAAATCCAGCCAAAAAAACTCAGTCAAAAATCAGTATATTTCAATGAATAGCAGTCTTATATAAGTTTTTGATGATTTACATAAATCATATTATAAAATAAGTAGTTACCTACAAAAACCTTGTTTAGAAGATGAGAGGTTAGTGGAATCATCAAATATATATAAGAATAGGTCAAATTGTTATACCTTCTCCTTAGATACCTAAAGGGTTTTGGGGGCTTTTTTCCTTGATTGGGTGTTGTATACACAGAATTTCATAAAATTTTCAGGAAAGCTTATCAGCTAGTGCACAGAATCAGATTATTGTTGATTAATGTAAAATTGATCTTGAAAAAAATAGTTTATTATTCAAAATCATGATTTACTCCACATAGGATGGGATGGGGAACAAGGGTGATTTCTCATAATGAAGAATTGCTTCTCAGATATTTAAATAGTAAGTGAGAGATACCCGATGAACAAAACTTCAAAACAAATCTAATGTACAACATCCTTGATAAAATAACTTGTAGTGCAGTTCCATTGAGTGGCAAGCAGTTTGTGAGAACTGAGTTATTTTCACCATAGAGAGAGCAGTCATCAATTGCTCTCCTTGCTGAAGTTTCATAGTTTAAGCACTGAATAATCAAACAGGCCATTAAAAGTGGTGCTTAATAATAACTATTTGAAAGGCTCATCTGAAAGCAGATAGTGCTTCCATGTGACTGACTGCTTTGTATATGCCCTGGTATCAGTATACTGTAAGAACAGCATATGGTTTCTTTGATGGAAAGTAATGGAAAATGACAGACTGTTTGAAGATGCTGTGGTGCCAATTTCATGAATAATGCATTAGAGTAACAGGTATAATCAGTGCAGTTTAATAGTCTGCAGCCTCCAGAGATACAACAGCAGCATACAGAGGAATTATCCTTGTACTAGGACCACCTGGCACTTATCTTTTTTCCTTGACTTTATTTGATTGAGATTACACTAAAACAAAGTCTTTAAAAAGGTAAAGTGTCAGAGCCAAAACTGTTATGTCCTGAGTCAGAAAGAATTTAGTATACATGCACTGTGTGATTTACCTTTTAATAATAAGCACAATTTAAAAAATCTCTTTTCTCTGTTTTTAAATTGAATATAGGTTTTAGAGCTTAGATCTTATAGGCAAAACAATCTTATGGTTGTCATTCATGCATTGAAACCATTTCCCATTTTGTACAAATGACTTCATGCATTTCAAATGATGCAGCACATTGCATATGCACTGAAAATGTTTTTAAATTTAATTATTTTCCTGTACGAAAAATAAATACAAGACTAATTTACAAAAAATTGTCTTGCAGAATGTCAGTAAAAGATTTTGCATGAAGCAGGTACTGATTTGTATTTAATAATCATAGAAAAGCTCTATGAGAGAGATTTATACTTAGGTACACATATTCCTCTTGGCACCTGGGTCTTACAGTATAATGTCATGACTCCACAAAAATGAATATGAGTTAGGGTAAATGACATGGGACACAAGGTTTCAGTCCTTGTACTTACACTTTTACTCAAGGAACGATGCCTACATTTCTGAGTTAAAAGTTCCATTTTCTACTTGACAAATGAGCTACAGTGATGTATGTCCAGGTTTCACCTTTATGAATCTGCTCAGCTTTCTATATACCCACATCTGAAAGGCCATCTTGGCAGATCTCACTTTTTAAAAAATTCATTGTGGCATTTGAAACAGCATTCTACAAGTCAACCAAGCAGTGAGCGGTAACTTCATATGTGTGTAGATACATACACATACACATTCATGTGTATTCACACATATACACATCCCACAAATGAGAAATAAACTAATGGAATCTAGGCTGGGTTACCGTAGGAAATACTTTGGAAAAGTAAAATAAAGTCACCAAATGATTACAAAGTCAGTTAGCACAAGTAAGTTGCTGTAGGACAATATTCCTCATGAAATGAACTGTTCTAAGTCATGATAATCTGTTCTGGTCTTTCCACCCTTTCTTCACCGCAGTTATAATTACATCTATAATTACTGCATGTCTTACTGCTCTTAGCAAAACAAGTATATGCAAAAATACATTATAACGTGTTGGGCCCAAAATACTATATTTTCATATTATAGCAACTTCAGAATACCTAGGCAATATCTTAGGAATAAAACCCAAACAGTGTCAGTCCTTATTAGAAGTGTGGTGATTCTTATGCTGGAAGCATTTCTTATTCTTCCAGTCAGTAAAAATCTAGTCTTGTAAGGAGAAATTTATTTGAACATGGAAAATGTAAGTTTCTGGTTTCTGAACTGGTCCTGGGAAATGTATGTTACTCTTTCCACAACCCAGGAAATTCAGCACACAGGAAAGATAAATTCTGTAACCACCTGCCTTTCCTTGCAGTTTTCTTCCTGCAGACTGTGTGGACGTTAGGAGCTTTCACCTACCAAGATGGTTTGAACCCATCCTCTTATTAAAACCTCCTTTATCAGTCTCATTTAATAGTCAAGCCCCCTTTATCATTTGTCAGCCATTACTGACCATGACATTGTAGCAAAGTTTTGTTGTCATTGCTTTCTTTCTTGGCCACAAAGGTTTTATAATGTTAGAAATTTCTGTTGTGTTCCAACCGCAATGAAAATCATAGCAGATACTGGAAATCATAGTGGATAGAGGACTGATTGTAGGCCTGGAGGAGTAAGTTTTGTACTAAGATCTCCTCATCATTTGTTAGATTCCAAATAAGTGCAATGTTTTTTGTAAACTACAATTTCTGCTGGGTTAAGAAAATAAAGCAAAGCAACAATTGACAGACTGAATCATTTCCCTATACAGGAAAGATGAATTCCGTAACCACCTGCCTTTCCTCGCAACTTTTCTTCCTGCAGACTGTGTGGACGTTAGCACAGGAAAGATAAATTCTGTAACCACCTGCCTTTCCTTGCAGTTTTCTTCCTGCAGACTGTGTGGACGTTAGGAGCTTTCACCTACCAAGATGGTTTGAATCCATCTTCTTATTAAACCCTCCTTTATCAGTTCCATTTAATAGTCAAGCCCCCTTTATCATTTGTCAGCCATTACTGACCATGACATTGTAGTAAAGTTTTGTTGTCATTGCTTTCTTTCTTGGCCACAAAGGTTTTATAATGTTAGAAATTTCTGTTGTGTTCCAACCGCAATGAAAATCATAGCAGATACTGGAAATCATAGTGGATAGAGGGCTGATTGTAGGCCTGGAGGAGTAAGTTTTGTACTAAGATCTCCTCATCATTTATTAGATTCCAAATAAGTGCAATGTTTTTTGTAAACTACAATTTCTGCTGGGTTAAGAAAATAAAGCAAAGCAACAATTGACAGACTGAATTATTTCCCTATTGGATTGGTTCAATGTCTGAACTTTTAAATATACTCCAAAATTGTATCATTTGCATGAACTTGCTCAGATCTAACAAAATAAAATGCCCATCTTGCAGTGTATCAGTTGTCACTTCCAATGGTGTCACAGTGGCATAAAACTGGTTCAATGAATAGTTAGCACCAGAATAGATGATAAAAGTTTAATTATGATCATCCATTTGATAGTCATACTACTTTAGCACACATCCTCCATATACTGTGCATGAATATCAAAAGAAAGAAATACAGTTTGATAGTCATACTAGTTTAGCACATGTCCTCCATATAATGTGCATGAATATCAAAAGAAAGAAATACAAAAAAATAATATTTTTTGAATATTTTTTGAATACAAAGAATTATCTAAGAGCTTTCATGGGAGTACAGAGTTAAACACAGGGAATTCTGCCAGGACACATTTAAGCATGGGGTCAAATTGCACCAGTTTACATGTGCAATAGATCAAAAGTTGAAATAGCCGCTACATTTTGGAGTCTGAGGATGTCATAAGAGAAAACGTTTTTCCTAGGGCAACCCTAAATCAGCCAATTGTAAGGTATTTTGAAATATTCTGTTGTGTGCAGAAATTATTACTGAAACTGTGTTGTCTTGTTGGTTTAGAATGACCAGCAACAAGAGAAATCATTCCATGCACATGGGACTGCATTTGAAACCCCCTGCAAAAAAAGATGTATGCCCACCTACAACACTGTTAGGTGAAGTTCCAGGCATAAATGAGAGCAGAAAGAAAGTAGATGTCTTCTGATTGCTGAAGATTTACCAATCCACTTGCAGTAGACTTCCCTCCTGTCAAGTGACTACTGAGGTGTGCAGTATCATGCAGATCACTTGTTCTTATGATGTGGACATTGCTGATTCATGTTGCCAGCTCTGGCCTACCTCAAGGGTTGCTGTTCTATGGTTGTGGGATCCTAAACCACCAAGCGAGATTCTTCAGCTTCAGCCCTCTGCATGGAAACCTACAACTGTAAGCAGAGGCCAGAAAACCGTTCACGACATACCCATCAGAATTGGTATGGGGATCAGTACTCCTTTCACAACAAGCACATCTTACGTCAATGAGGTGCAAGCGTTAACAATTCACAGCCAACTAAATTGTGGTCGGAACAACTCCAGGGCAGCACAGAGTCCTCCAGCAGAGTTGAATAACCAGCTGGCTCTTTCACACGTGTACACACACACATACACAGCAGCAATGGCTCCAGAAATAAACCAAATCTTGATGTGAATCAGAGAGTGTGTTCAGGAAATGATAGCTCATGCAATCTGAAATAATTTTTCCATCTGGGCAACTCAATAGTCCTCCAGAAACTGGAAATATTGTTAGTTATTCTGCTCAGCGTTCTTAGTTAGTTGTTGCCTTAGCTTAGTGTCCTTTTTTTTTTTGGCTTTACCTTCTCACTTCTGTGTTCCAGGGCAGACACAGGACAGATGGCCTGACTATCTTCTCTTTCCAATTTCTCCTACAGCAGGGAGGAGATTGAATGGGAAGAGCAGTGCAGCAGTTCCTTTATCACCAGAAAAATATGTGGAGAGATGAAAAGCCTCAAAGATCTGTGAAGACACAATGAACTGCTCTGTTGCTTGTACAACAGCCTCTCCACAGCCCCCTGACTCTCAAGGGCAAAGATTTCTGTAAGGAGTGCAGACATAGACTCATTCCTTTGTTGACCATCTCCAGGGATGACTGAATAAGAGCTGTGAATAGGATGATTCATCATCTGATGAATATCCCTTATGCTTTCCTTCTCACTGGGGCATAGAGACCACAGCTGCAGGGGCAGCACAAGAAGGCTGAGCTGCCAAAGAAATTCCAGCAAAGAGAGGATTTAATGAGACTGGGTTACGTAATGCGAAGGAGAGAGCTGCCAAAGAACGATGACTGAGATGCCCTGTGGAAATGTCAATGTCTCACTAGCCTTCACTGAGTGAAGAGAGAGTCAAGAATTACCCCCTGAGTAGTAGGAAAGGCCTTTGAGTACTGTAATCTGTCACGTTGGAGAAGGGGAGAGCCTACACATACCAGATCTATGAAACATAGCCTGGTACAGGTGCCCTCGGGAACTTTAATTCCTCCTACACGCTCAGCATCCAGCATCAACGTTGAGCAAGCTGATTCTAACTTGCTGAGACCTACAAACTGGGTTGCTGGCACAATTTGAGATAAGATATGGCATTATCCTCCTGGTCCATCCCCAAGTTATGCACAAGTATGGGAAAGCTAAACACTCAACAGGAAGGGCCTTTTGTACCAGCGTAGAATAAGACATTGATAGGGCCCAGGGTTCTGGTCAGGCTAGAGGGAAAGCTGACCTTACCTTTCAGTATCTACCTCCTCACCAGGATGCAAATGTCCTGGATGGGTGTTATGATCTATATGATTTCTTTCTTCTGCTTGGAATGGACTCAACTGCACACCAGCTCCAGGAGCTGACAGTTGAGTATGGATAGTGGTTCAACGACGGGTAATCCAGTGGACCAAGCGTCGTTTTTCTTCACCATTGGGAACAACTTCTTTTTCTTTAACTCAAAATAGATTTGCTCTCCTTTCCTCTCACACATGGCAACTGACTATCAGAAAATCCCACAGATCACAAATCTCTCAGACCTTTCTCGACACAACATGACAAGACTGATCATTTCCTTGAGCCGTTTGCACTTCTGTGAAAATGGAGGCAGAAGTACTTCCATTTTTTGTGTTTTATTTTTTGTTTGGGTTTTTTTGGGGGGAGGGGGGGAGTAGGGGGAGAGAGAAAAGAGATAGAAGGGAACAAAGGAGGAACAAATGAGAACAAAAACCAGAATGGAAGTTAGATTATGTGTATAAACATATGAGTAGGAAGCCTGGCTTGTTAACATTTTTGTTTCACCAAAAAGTCATTTATTATAAACTTTCTTTCTATAGACAGATGTAGATGCTGATAAACTAGATCAAGCAACTGTAGTTCCAAATTTTGAGAAAAATAAAATAAAAATATAATTTTTATCACCCTACCCTCACTTTCTCTTCTCCTGATACCCAAATTTAGTTTCATTAAAGGATCTATGGACTTTTACTTACACATCATCTCATTTTTGAGTTCATTATTTGCTAAGTTATGCATTTTGACTTGAGAATTCCACAGAATTACTAGGTTTGGTAATATAGAGATTGTCATAAATAGGGAAAAGTACCTAAATGTCCTCTGGAGAATAATTATAACAGAAGCAGGTAAATTACTTCAGGGTTATATGGATGGTAACAAAAGTAGCAAAGAGAACAGCAGACAAGATGAAATAAGACAAAGAAATGAATGTAAGAGGATAATATGAAGAGGAAAGTTAATTTTCAACTTAAGAATAGTGAAAGAGGAAGATAGTAGGAAAAGAGAAGAGACAGTGCAGAAATTGTGATTGAAGAGCTGTGTGGATTGCAATTAAGGGATGGTAATTAAGGTGGTAAAAGACGGACTGTAGGTATTTAACATAGTCAAGAAAAATATACACTAAAATTTTGTAGGGATTGAAGAATAGCTAAGGGTAATTGAGAACATGTACAATAATTTGTCAAACAAGTACAGAGAGGAAAGGATTTAAAATACTCATGTTAAAAATCCCTTGGCCTAGAAGAGTTAACCAATGACTCTTCTAGTACAACTCTCAGCAGACTGCTCCAGGAAAAAGCTGGCACAGTATGACCACAATTTCCAAGGAAAGCCTGAAACCTTACTTTAGCCAGACCCATGCATTAATCATTATAAATAGGTTCTTGTAAATAATATAATTCTTCCATTACTTTTCGGAAAGTGGAACAGCTTGGAGTACAAAACTGCACTACAGCATACTTTGCAGTTATCACACTAAAGATTTTGCATCAAGGTCTGGAGAAAACTGACAAAAAATAGTAGAAGTTAATGTTTGGGGTTCTTGTTGTTGTTGTTTTGTTTGGGTTTTTCTTCACAGGAGATGTAGTTATAATTTCGTCTTCAGTTACCAGTGAAAATATTTCTAGAAAAAATATTAGTTGGAAATAATTTCACTACATAAAGGTTCCAATTTTTAACACTATTAATTTAGAATATAAAAATGATGTTGCCGCAGTCTAAACTTTTAAAATGTATCACTTGTTGGGGAAGTAGAAGGAGATGTATGTATGGCATCTTTTTCTTTCTTTTTTTTTTTTTTTTTTACAGTCAAAATTGCTTGACAAAACAAGGTGAAGCACTCTAATTCAGTTTTGTTTCTAAGTCACCAGCTGCATCACTGTTTTTTGTAAACTTCTGTAGTGATAAATTCTCTCCACTTGACATGTCTTTTGTTATAAAGAGCCCTTGCAAGAAAAACAGGGGTACTGAAATAACAAGGATGATCAACAGATACTCAATATCTTCTCATCTTTTCCTTCCTGTTCTTTGATGGAGTTTCGCATGCAATAGCTCTGTCACAGTGCAGGTCAATAGCAGTTCTGAAGCCGTTGACATTATATTGGGGCATGTATGGTCTATCAAATCTCTTTTGGCTGAAGAAGTAGAGGATCTGGCATGCAGACAAGATTTTCAGGCTTCTGTTTTTTTTTCCTTCTTTTTTTTTCTATGTAAGAAGTAAAAGGCAAAACCTTTTCACTTTGATGTTGTGTATGCAGGATACTCAATTCAAGCTGATGGAAACTCGTATCCTCTGTTATCAGTTTTCTATATCAGCATCCACACTTGTGGGTGTTCTAAATTCAATACAATTCTCCATAGATCTCGGATCTTTTCAGATCGTCAGACTCTTTGTGGAAATTCTGTATTTTCAGGATATTTATATATTTATTTATCTATTTGTTTATTCAATAATGAAAGATGAAGCGCTCATTCCCTCATTGTCCAACAATGTGTATACATTGACACATCCAGGCTAGCTCTGCCTCTCTCTGTAAAGTCAACTAATTCATACATAACTAATCATACTGTACAATGCTCATTTAGCACGCTGAATTATATAACGTAGACATACACCATGACTTAAAGGGGAAGGAATTATCAAAACTCATGACAGAGCAATTTATACTTACGTGAACACTCAGAGAGGGAAAAAAAACAGTAACTGAACTATTTATTTAGCAACAAATGGCTATCGTAATGCAGTTTCTTGTATGAAAAAAGAGGGAATTGTGAGTCTATTTTATTCTGACATAGAGAATTCTTTGTTTCAGTGTTTCCCTTGTATTATTATCAGTAATTACAAGTCCCTGTATTGTGGAAGGTCTGTCAGGAAACACTATTCCAAAAACATTTCAACCAACTACCTTTCTAAGCTTGACTTAGGATTTTTAACACTTCTTTATAATATGAAGTGTGCTATGGATATAAAATAGTAAAGAAATGTCTTTGACCAAACTATACAAATGTTGATAAAATATGAACATAACCTTGTCTTTATATTTATAAGCAGCATCATTGCTGCTATATTTTTGTTGGTTCAGTAAAAATAGCCAATATTTACAGCATTGTGTCTAATGATTTTATACTCACAATTACATTTACAATACAAGACTTACAGTTCACGTACTCGAGCATCTAAGTCCACGGGCAACACTGTCTGTAAATATGAGCCATTAAGCTCCAAAGTTATTTTACAGACTTTGTTTCCCATTCCAATCCTAATACCAACAAATAACTGCGCAAACCCTACGCTATGTCAAAACACTAAGCAGATATATTTTGATTGCCTTGCATGGGAATTTGCCTATGTTGAACCATCATAATAATGACAGTCAGCAAATATGTTATAATTTATATGTAAACTACAGAGTAACTATATGTAATTAAGCAGTTTTACACATATGGAGTGAATCCAATAGATGCATGTTCTCTCCATTAAAGCAGTACTGCTTTTGTAGGTAACAACTCTAACAGAAGTAGAATGGAACTAATTTCATTTTTTCTTTCCTGGATTATCTATTATTTATTCTTGATCTTGACAGCCCATATTGTGTTATCATATCAACATATTTATCTGAGAATATGCATAAATTAGTATGCACAACCATGAATACAACCATTCAATCAAAAAAATGCGAAGAGTCAATTTCTCTAAATTGTTTATAGCCCATAATACAGATGGAATTAACCTGAAATGACATAAAGTGTTAGATACTTGATGTCACAGAGTTCCTGCTGCTGTTATTTCAATATTGCTTTGTAACTAGTTCTATCATTATCAGTGTCCATTGCAGCTTTTGGTTGTAAATACGTGGATTAAATGAAGACTAGGTCACGACCTAAATTTTCTATGGATACAAAGATGTTAAGCTTCATATAAAATATTGAATACTCTGAAGCAAATTTAGTACAGCTGTAATTATTTTTTCAGTTGTGGTTTTTTTTTTTTCTTAAATTCTTTCATCTTTAAATACATGTAACATAAATCTAAGGATTTGTATGTACTTACAAAATAGTATACATTTATATGTTGGGTTTTTTTGTTTTGTTTTGGTTTGGTTTTTAAGCATGAAATTGAATGACTGTCTTTAAAGATGCTTTCTTTCAAGTTTTACTCCAAGATATTTATATTTCTTTCAAGTGCAAAATGTTATTCCTACTGGACAATGTGTAATTGCACTAATGAATGAATGTAAAATGCAGTTCATATTTTTAGTTAACAATTTGACTAAATTTAAGTAGATGCTTCATGGTATGCAGATGCACCAAGAAAAATAAAACAGTTCTCAGTATATGTCCTGAAAAGAAAGAATACTGTCACAGCTGGGATTAAATCAGACCACTGCTTAATAAAACATCAGTGATGTTGTTACAGCTGCCCCAAAATGGCACCATCCAGAGAAGCTGACTTCCCAAAATAATTTATTCACTGCTTTTTAGTACAATCTCGTCTCTCTCAGCTTTCCATCTCCTGCAAAAGTGACATATAAAAGACAAAGAAATAAGAATTAAGGACTACCATGAACATAATCTTTCTGTTTATTGCAGTTCCACGTTCTTTGATAACTATATAGATCAGTGGTTTTGTTTCTTTGTTCAGAAACAGAACAGAAAAGGAGCAACAGAAAAGGAGCTACCAGCAATGCTGAACATTGAATACATTATCTACTCAGAATAAGTCTAAGTAGTGCAGAGTGGGTGGTAAGTACCAGTCTCTTATTCCAACAGCCAAAGATTAATTTACTACTCAGGAAACATTGCATACTGTAAGACTCTCCGTTTAAGTTCTTTTATTTTCCACAGTATGAGGATGAGCTTCACTCACATGTTCCCTGTTTTTTTTAAGATATAGATCATTTGCTGTACTCTTGAAAACGCACCTAAAAAGGTAGTTTGAGTTCATTTCTCATTCGTTACCAACTACATCTGCCATATCAAATTAGCATCCGTCCATCGCGTTTCGTATAGGCTATGGAAAGCTGTTTGCAAACCTGTTGATCCCTGGCAACCTGAACAGGATGGGATTTCTTTGACCTAGGAAGTGCTTCACTCCCCAAATATGAAGGTGGTTTGGGTGGTTTTTGGAGGGGTGAGTTTTTCAGTTGTTGTTGTTACTTCTCGTTTTTTTAAACAAAACTCCTGTAAAGGTAACATTTGTGTATTCGGTACTTTATAAGGACCACCTGATAATTCATGTCTTCAAACTACTTTCAAATTAAACATGCATATTAAGAGAGACTTGTTTGAGGAAAGGTATTTAAAAACTGACAAAGAAACTGCAGGAGATGGAATCAAAATAATAATATTTCCAATTTACAGAAATCAGGGCAACTGCACATTTCAGTTTATGACATGATATTAATAAGAACTCTTGTTTTTTTCCTCCATTGATCATCAAATATATCTTCTGGGTTCAGTTTTTAAATGCTTAAAAATAAAAAAAGTGAATGCAGGATCCCTTATTTGGTTTCTTACCAATTCATAGGCATTGTGATAACTTTTAAAAATTAATACTAATTACAGCAAAACTCTTACAGGTCACAGGTGCATTTACAGACTATTGTCCAAATGAACAAGTAAATACTAATTACAGAGGCATATGTAGCCTGATTTTTCCTGATTGCTTGTGGGTCATACTAATAGAAATGTATTAGCTTAGTATAATTTAAAAGCCCACTGAAATGAAGACTAAACAGTATTAAATGCAAGTTAAACCATATTATTCTCATTTTAACAGGTAACACATTTTAAAGTGTAGTAGCATACAGTGAACACTTACTAAGCTACTATTAGTGCAAATTTCACCCTTTTTGCCACAAATGTCAAGTCCTTGATTTACTAGCAGGAACTCTTGAGGATTCATGATTAGCAGGCACATTTGATGGAAGCATCATGTTTACTATAGTTTTAATATGCTCCTAGTGCCCACAATTAAGTGTCAATTGTTAGCTTAGTCTATCTTAGTCTAAGAAAGATTTCAGGAAGAAATGAGACTAATAAACATTACTTTAACTGTCAAGATGAGACATCCTTGCATTCAATAGCAGAGTAAATGAGCAAGTGGGTGTAAGTATGTCTAAAATGAGGATATGTAAGAAGCAGCAGTTTTCAGAAATATTGTAAATAACTTATTTTTATAAACCAGTCCATTAAATCTCAATGTCAGTTTTTTCCCCACCTGTCATCCATCCTCTGCCGCCAGAAGTTACATTAAACTTCACAGAGAACTGAAAAAGACACATGTATCTAAAATACATATGTGTGTGTGTCTGTGCACTCGTGCACCTGTGCACATGTGTGTATATGCAATATGCGCACACACACACAGAGCTCCAAATCTGCCTTTTTAGCATTTTGTGCATAACATTGTGCACTTATGTACCTAAATCTGTTGTACTTCAGACTGTGTGCCACCAAGCTTAATATCATCTTCTATTGAATACATTGGAATAGGACAGGACACACAGAGATTTTAAACAGTAACTTCAGTTTCATTGCTTCTGCACTCCAGTGTTTCATTTCCAGCCTCAACAGTACTCTTTTAGCATAGTTATTGAGAAATCCTTTCATTCATCCAATTTCTCCTACATAGTTCATTTTCCTTCTCCAAAGGCCATGTCTCCTTCTGAGAAAGAATCTATTTCTTTTACCCAAAAAAAAGATTTCTTAATATTGCCAACATTCCCACTTGAAGTGGTCAGGGAGTAGGACAATTGAACTATTTCATTGAGTCTCTAAGTGTCTAATAATTAATTGCAAACATTATAAAAAATGTTGAGGCTAATGAAGCTTCACAGGAAAGGTGAACTGAAGTTGCAAAAAGAGAAAGGAATTGCAAATTGTAGAATCCATCACTGTAAAAACTGGTTTTGTTCTGAAAACGTAAGGTAGAATGAGTTCAAATTGGAGTAATAAAATTAAGACAGCTAAAGATGAAAAAGTAGCTTACACTGGAAGAGACAACTGGACCCATAAACATGAGAAAAGAACTGAAACTTTAAGCATGAGAAAAAAGTCTCTTCTGAGATTGAGAATGACCAGATTCAAATTGATCTCATTCTGCTCTTGATTTTTCTCTTTCTTTCCAGTTATCATCTTTCGCTTGGTTTGTTCACAACAGGAGTAAGTGGCAGGAAAAGTGGCCTGTCCACCAGATAAATCAGCATATTTGAATCCTTGACAGATTCGTATGGCACAGAATACAGAGGATTACAGTCAGGTGGTCTTTAAAAAATTAATGAAAAAATGGAAGACTGTTTTTCTTTGTAACAAGGAAGGCATTGCATTGGACAAACACTAAAATCAATTACATTCATTTAATGCAAACATAGTAATTAACTTAGTTTTTTACATTGTGTTTAACTTGTCCTTCTAAAATTACCATGCTCCGCTAAATGTCAGGAAAACAAATAACAAAATCTTATAGTAGTAGGATCATCTATGTAGGATTTCTATCAATTGTCTCATGATATAAGAGTTAAAATTCAGGCAGAGAGAGAAATGAAAAGATACAACAGCTCATCAGTGAAGAAAATAAACCCTTTGATAGTAAAATAGTAAAATAGCTTTTTCTAAAATATTTTGTATAACACAGTCTTCAACAAAGAAATAAACTAATCTGATGAGAATGAGATGACCTAGAATATCTTCTAGTTTTATGTAAAAAAATCCAAAAAAACTCAAAAAGACCAACTTTTATAATTTAAAAAATGTGGCATGTATTTCAGGAAATGTTCTGTTAAGCTTTGAAGTGCTATCTATTTCTATAACCTGGAGAGGTCAAAAATATGAATTTCAGAATATTCTGTTCAATATTATCTTCTCAGTTTCAGGCGTTCATTAGGCTCAAAGAAATTAAAGACTGAAAGATTTCTGAATTATCTTATTTTCACTCAGATAATCTTTGAATCCTCTTGGATTCATATTTAGTGTGAAATATATACTTGGCTGGGCTATCTGTATGAATCCTTCACAGAGGTACTTCTGCCTTTTCTTTCTCCCACTCTGTCTCTCCCTCTGATTTTGTCTGGACTATTTAAGCACTTATTTTCAAATAACATTATTTTAAATTGTAACAAGTTATTGGTAGTTTAAGTTATAGGCTTTAAAAAATTGGAAGTAGCTACAAATTTAAGTCCAGCTGATTTTTGAGCTTTCTTCATACTTTCATTTTTAAGTCCAGATTAATTTTTTTATTAAAGACTTTAAAATTAACTGTAAAATAATTCACCATATAAAAGTTGAGTTATATAAGAGAGGAATTGATCAAAAACATCTCCAGATTTCTGAAGGTGACATATTCCAGCTCAGGGGGATCCCAGGGAATCAATGGAAGGCTCCTCTAGAAGTCCTTTGAATGCTAATCTTCCCAGGACCTGCGGAGCACGTGCAAAGCATGCAAAGACTGCTTCAAGACAGCTATCCAGTTACCTCATTTTACTAATTTGCAATAGAAAGCATGGCTTCCCTTTATAAGAAATAACTACCTTCGCCAAAATTGGGACTGAACAGAAGGCATTTTACACCAACAGGTCTAGTTAAATCCTGGAAAGATCGTACATGTGAGTGAGTGAGTTAGTGTTCATCAACAATAAAGTGGATCTTGCTCTGGATTTTCTTTCAGAAACAGGGAATCAGGAATAATTATTTGCATCATAGATCTTACCCTTGAAACTGCAGACAATGAGGGAGATGTTGGCTGTGTCTAGGTCTACCCACTGATGTACTTCAGAGATCACTGTATGACAGAAAGATGATTAAGGTTGTAGTTTTCAAAAACTATTACCGTTCCTGCCTATGTTATGTGCCCAGATTGGTCATGGACACCAAAGAGATGGAAGTGGGGGGAAAACTAGTTTACAGTTATGCTAAAATTGAATGTACAATGTCAGGTTGGTGCTGACCTAGGATGCTGTATGGTTCTCAGATGTGGTAAGACTGATGTAACCATTTAAGTCTGGAAAGGGAAATGAGAAAATTTGTTCTATGCTCCTTTGTACTGCAAGTTACAGAATGCTCTCAGCCTCTGATAAATTAATATAAAACAGAATCATAGTATCACATAATGGTTTGGGTTGGAAGGGACCTTTAAAGTCATCTATTCCAATCCTCTTAGCAAAGGCAGGGACACCTTCTACCAGACCAGGTTTCTCAAAGTCCCATCCAACCTGTGATGTTGAACACTTCCAGGGATGGGGCATCCATAGCTTCTCTGGGCAACCTCTGCCACTGCCTCACCACCCTCACTGGGAAGACTTTCTTCCTCATATCTCATCCAAATCATTCCAGTTCAAAGCCATTGCCCCTTGTCACATCACTCCATGCCATCGTAAAAAGTCCCTCCCCAGCTTTCTTGTCGGCCCCTTTAGGTACTGGAAGGCTGCTCTAAGGTCTGCCTGGAGCCTTCTCTTCTCCAGGCTGAACAACCCCAACTCTCTCAGCCTGTCCTCACAGCAGAGGTGATCCAGCCCTGGGATCATCTCCGTGCCCTCCTCTGGACTCGCTCCAACAGATCCATGTCCTTCTTGTGCTGAGACCCCCAGAGCTGAAGGCAGTACTGCAGGGGGGGTCTCACCAGAGCAGAGCAGAGGGGCAGAATCCCCTCCCTCGACCTGCTGGTCACGCTGCTTGGGATGCAGCCCAGGGTACGGTTGGCTTTCTGGGCTGCCAGCGCACACTGCCGGGTCATGGTGAGCTTCTCATCAACCAGCACCCCCAAGTCCTTCTCCTCAGGGCTGGTTTCAATCCATTCTCCACTCAGTCTGTATTGATATTGGGATTTCCCTGACCCAGGTGCAGGACTTTGCACTCGATCCTGTTAAATTTCAATGAGGTTCACATGGTCCCACTCTTCAAGCCTGTCAAGGTCCCTCTGGATGACATCCCTTTCCCGTAGCTGCACTACTCAGCTTGGTTTCAATTTGGTGCTGAGGGA
>NW_009630463.1:42205-42521 GCF_000690535.1 Cariama cristata
GTCACCCCATCATAGAAGGACACTAGGCTAGTCAGTTGCAATTGCCCTTGGTGAAGCCGTATTGGCTGTCTCTCATCACCTCCCCGTCGTCCATGTGTTTCAACATATCTTCCAGGAGGATCTGCTGCATGATACTGCCAGGCACTGAGGTGAGGCTGACTGATCAGTAGTTCCCAGGGTCCTCCTTATTCAAAAGAGGTTCACATGGTCCTTTTCAAAAATGGGTGCGATACTCCCTTTTCTCCAGTCACTTGAGACTTCACCTGACTGCCACAACTTTTCTAATGTGATGGAGAGTGTCTTAGTGACTGCATCA
>NW_009630464.1:0-16444 GCF_000690535.1 Cariama cristata
GGCACTTTGCATCACAGGCACATCATTGCCCCACATACACTCCCCTTTCACGCTTCTGTTGGCTCTCGTAGCATTGTATTGTTTATCCATGTCTACAAGGGTACCATTGAACCATCTTACAAAGGCTTCCGCATTAAATGTGGGATAACCAATGAGGCAAGTGCGGAAAGGGTTCTCTGGTGTAGCCAGCGACAGACAAAAATCTGTTTGTCCAGTCTGATTTGCCCAGGTAACCCAAACATTTCCTCTGGGATCTATTTTTGTTAATAGCTGAGTCGCCTGACTGATGCAAATTACCGAGATTGCCAATACAAGTTGGTTGAGACTCATCTTTCTGTTTGCACTATTTGTGATCGGGGGATTACTACACTGTACCTACAAGTACTGCTTATGATATTACAATGGGTTATAATGCTTTTCTCTACCAGGTTTTGCATCAAGCTTAATATAAACAAAGCGTTAGTCTTTTGTTCATAATTCTCAACACAGTCTACATATACCATAAAGCTGCTATCCCGTCGGTGATGCGAGGGCTGACCTGGAGCTCTGCGGCTGCGGGGCGCTGGCGGTGCCACTCTTGGCCCTGCTCCAGCGCCTGGTCCCACTCCCGGTTATCACAGTGAGCCGGGGGCCAGGCGTTCCGCCGGCGGTTGACGTTAGGTGCCGTGAGCGCAAGGTTCTCCGGGGTAGATCTCCTCGTAGGTGGGGGGTTGCTCGCTGCTGTGTACCTCGACGCCGGCTTCGCCGAAGACGTGGAAGATGCCCATGTTGATGTAGGAGATGGCATGTTGATTAGACTGATTGGATCCAGGAACAGCGAGCTCCACAGGGAACGCCAGCGAGCTCCACAGGGACCGCGCTCGCCCCCCCCCACCCCCGCTATCCCTGATATAGCCCCTTTTTCTTCTGTTGGTAGTCCTAAGGCTTCTGTCAATTTCCAGTTCCCCAATTCCAGGGCCTGTTTTCTCACTTAATCCCAAAAACGTACTGCATTATGCAGCTCAACAATAACAGTAGCAGGTGGCAACTCCCACGACCCGGGCAAGGGGGATCGACACTGCAGTACTCCTTGCCTTTCTCCCTGCCTTAAAGAGACAGTAGGGAGTTCAACACTACCCCTCAGGGGACCATCATCATCGTCACTGTCTGGTAAAGTGGGGTACAATTGGTCCTGTACTTCTTCATTCACAGTTTCATTACCACCAGGGGGGTTGACCAGAGAAGGGAGAGGACATATATCAACCTGAGGATTTGTATGTTTTTCTTTTGCTTCCTGCAGCTGCTGCCAGGGCAACTTGTAAAGTGAAGAGTGCTCTGCTGCTTTTAACTGCTCTGAAGCAAGAGATTCGTCTCGCAGGTCAGGGTAACCCACCGCTTCATTGCAATCCATATCCTCTGGAAGCGGTACACTCTCAGGACTAGCCTTTTGTGGAGTCCCTTCCTCTTCTGGTGTAAGCAGTGCAGTTGGAATTATATCATTTCCTCCACTCCAGAAATTTTTCTCTTCAACGGGAAATGCTGCGACACCCGACCTGGAGGCAGAGCTCGCATGAACAGCAAGTGCCTCTTTCAGTGAATTTGCCACCTCTGCCTCAGAGGTAATTTTCGTCACTATTTCATTACAAGTCTTCCAAGTGGGTGCTAAACGGGCGTCCGTCTTCCCGCCAGCACTCACAGAGTGCCGTAATTCTTTCCCCTGGCGTTGCCAAACTTTGACAGAGAACACCTGGTCAGACTCTGTAAAAAAACCCGTGTTGGTGACCCCAATCCAACATGTCCTCCAAGTCTTTACGACTTAAATCTATTTCAGCCTTTTTGGCTAGTCCTAAAAAGTATTTTACAATAGCTGATTCCACCGTGGATGCCACATTCCCCAGCCTGCCACGTCACATAAGCTTATGATTTCTGCCTCTCTCAGGCACCCAGTATCTCTTCCCCTAGCCAGCAGTACTCCCTTGCCCTTTTCTTTTCAGTCGTGTCCCTCCTGTTCCTTACCGGATCACATCTGGGTCACCAGTTGTGGGGTTCTGCCTTCATGAGAGGAACGGACAGCTCAGCACACCAATATGATGATCAGAGAAGTCCTTTATTAATCAGAAGGCTACATCTTATATTACATTTTCTACTGCTGTATACACTCTTGCTCAAGCTCTGGTTGGTTACATGTACTGTTCATGCCACTATCACACTTTTTAGAAAAGATTCAGATAGGTGCTTATGGTATGCATAGCTTCTACGTAAATTAGACACAAGCTCATTGTCTAGCACACAAGCTCTTTCTCTCATCTTGTTACTATGACTTTATTTCTTAATTTTATCTATCTCCGGTTCCACAAGTATCCATCTCCTGTTCCACAAGTATCCATCTCTTGTTCTACAAGCTTGCTTCTTTGTATAACTCTCTGCATTTTTCCCACATCTTATTACATTCTCAAAATGTCCTCCAGCTCATTGCTAACATAAAATGATCCTACACTTGACTTTAATAAGAAATGAATTACACCTTTAAAAAGAGCTTTTCTGAAGAAATTAGTCAGACACAATTTGATAAAACTAATTTTCTTTTATTAAGAAGGAACATTTGCAGAAATAGAGAACTATTCAGTGCAAGTGAAAACTTATCCCAAACACATAAAACAAGAAAAATTATTTACTGAACCAATGTTGTTTTTTTGAAAATTAAACATTGAAGGATCTAGAGGAAAATCTGGAACTTGTGATAAGCTCTCTGTTGTGCTCTGAACAGAACTGAGAATCGGAAATTTTAATGTCCCTTTTCAGCTGTTGCAGCAAATAGTGAGTGGCTTTCTCCATATGATTTGATTAACCTAATAATATGCATTCGTTGAGTTAATACTGGTATAACTGGTAGTTTCTCTGTCCCTGTGGCAAACGTCTTGTTACTGCTACATTAATGATAAAAAGTAATACATTTTATTTGATCAAATGATCTTACCATAGTGAATACAGTGTATTACTTATTTTCTTTATTTCTGAAATATGCACAGTTCTTGCTCAATTGACTATGGAAAAAGAACTTCAAATCAATTAAGTCTTAACAGAAATCTCATGGAAACAAAAAGATAACTGTGAATGAAGGCTTCTAAGAGACTTCAACTGTTTTTTAATTATCGTCTTGTTTTATTTCAAAGGACTTTACCTGCCAGTTATGAGGTACATATGTATGCAGGAGTCTACAGATGTGCATGGTGTCGAGGTGGAATAAAAGAGGCATTCACATCTCAAACAGAACCATAAGTCTCAGAAAATTTTCCTCTAGACTTTTTAAGCTTTGTGTTTAATTTCCAAGAGATTTGGGTAAACATTCAAACATTTGGGGGAATAGCATTTATGTTTTCCACATCTTTCATATTTTTATTCTTCAAATATTTGAATGTGTTTCTCTTAATTTTCTGCAATGTTACCTCATAAACTACAAGGTAAAGAGTCCTTAAGTGAATCATCTTCACTTTCTTCAAAAAAAAAAAAGTACTCTAAGGGAATTTCTTTTACATCTTCTGCTGTGCAGTACACTGAAACCAAAGAGCTGAAACCATGTTTTAAAACTTCACTAAGATAAACATAGCATATGCAAAACATTTAGTGTTTTGTCCTAGAACTTCTGACATAGGACTTTCATGCATCCAATTTTTGGCAAATGAGGATAATCCTCTTTTTAGACACACACTGAAATAAGAATAACTTTGTCAATAAAGACAATAATTTAACATGAGTCAGCAACAAGGAGGTGGCAAATATAAAGGTTTACCACCTTCTAGAAAATATTAATGCAGAGCATTTATATCTGTTTAAAAATTTTTTAAAATTTTTGTAAGTATAGTTTTAGATGTGCTGAGATGTAGTATGAGCAATTTCCAAACTTTTTTACAGCTTAGTGAATAATTCATACAGTCAGTCTTAATAGAAAATCCTCTTTCTAAATAACATAAAATATATTGATTATAGAAAACTTTACCTTTCTTTAAATCTACACAGATCCAGTAAAAACTTTGCTTTGTACAACTTCTGTTGACTAACAGTTTTGATTCCACAGCCTTAATTGCAAGCATTGCGAACTTGGGCAAATTGAAAAGAAGGATCAAAAAGTTTGTTCTTCCAGTTCTGA
This sequence comes from Cariama cristata, assembly GCF_000690535.1. Lineage (NCBI taxonomy): Eukaryota > Metazoa > Chordata > Aves > Cariamiformes > Cariamidae > Cariama > Cariama cristata. Next base: position 4,127 of record NW_009630464.1, read on the forward strand.
AAATTTTTAAAAAGTAAGAATTCTAAGGGAAAGGACAACTATTTAAGAATAAGGACAATCACAATAAAGAGAATGAATACATGAGAAGAGAAGTAAAGCTGGAGTCGGAACTCTTTTTTTCTGATGATTAACCTCAAAAGTTAATCTGTCTCTTACATTTAACTATAGGTAGACATCCTACATAGTTCTATGCCTTTTCACAATTAGAATTCTTCAAAAATACCGTTTCCATGAAGAAAAGTGCAGTCAGATGCTGTTGTATATGTACTGAGTGGGCTTAGATGTTTGCCTTTGACTTACCTGTCAAAATTTACAATCTTTGAACTAGCGATTGATCGTCACATTATAATTCCTATAAGACATGCAGATTGGTAGCTCTTTAGACTGTTTCATTCAAAAACGAAATTAAAAGTGCAGATAAGTTAGATAAGTTATTTACAAATGAAGAGTGTTGGTCTTACTTCTATTTTTATAACCTATCATGTTCTAAAGAAAGAATCAATGGCAGAGAGCATAGTGAGATAGTCCAAATTGTAATATTTCATTTCTTTCAGGTAAAGACTATGACACAATCATGTAATTATGGAAAACTAAAAGCTATTCCCTATGCAAAATCCTGGAGTGATATCGTATTAATCCCTGGAAAAAGGCTTTTTATATAAGTAAATAAGTGTCAACTAAGCAAAGTGGATGAATAGAATACAACTGGTGACTTAAATTTGTATCTGCATGAAGTACACATTAATTCATGCCACATCTAATATAGTACTTAGTGGTCTTTCAACATAAGCTCCAAGAGCACATACCAAATTTGTGATATATGAAGGATATAAACTGTCAGAGTGAAACTGTAGTATTCCTCCCACTAGAAAGGATAAAACCAGTAACACTGAAAGGATTTAAAGATATAATTAAGAATTGCACTTCTTCCTAGTTATAATGTATGATGAGTTTTTATCATAATTTTCATTCTAAAGCAAAGAATTCAGAATAAAAATGCTATAAGAGAAATTTCCAGTTAAAAAAACCTTACTGCAGAGGAGAATTAAGAAGGGCGAGGGAAGAGCAAAGCTATTGATTAAAATAGAGCATGAAAAAAATGCCATGTTTCATGCTTTTTAAATAAAAAAGTAAAAATAACTGAAAATGTTGCTTAGACTCCTCAGATCTCTGGGAAATCTTAATATTAAATGCAGATATTTTCCACTGCTCTGTCTCTAAAGAGCTTGCAGCATAAGAAGGACTTGGGCACATAGTTTGATTGTAGGGACTCACTGAGATGGGCATAACTCCATATTTCCTGTAGGAAGGATGATATATCCAAGAATCATGAGATTTGAATTTTCAGGCAGTACTATAGACCTGAAGAAATGTTACACTGTCTTTGTATAGCTTTTGTTTTTCATCATAGGGAAACTGTAAGGTGAATTATCTGTACTTTTCAAATTTAATCTGAAAGAAAATTTAATGAATAGTTATGCTACAAAAAAAGGACAAGAACTTCAGATGTCTTAAGTTTGGACAACATCCAAACTCCATTTCATTTTCTTTAATGTACTTTGCCCACCACTACAAAAATCCCCAAAGTTTCTCTTTTCTCCCCCAGTAAAGGGAGTAAAGAGTTTTGATCTATTATCTTTGGCATGGCCTCTGGTTTCAATTGGGAACTCAGGATAATGAAAAGGACTGTTCTGTGCCTGATTTTTCTTTGAACTTTGAAGAAACTCATCCAAGCTGCTGCAAGAAAATATGAAAATGAGTGCTCTGAGGTATTTTTTTATATCCATTTATGCCAAACCAAAAATACTCATCAAAAGGAGCATACAAAAGTATACGTCTTTATTTTTTCCTTTATTCTTTCTCTTAACTATTATTTATTTCTTATAATATTCAATGGTTTATGTCCTTCCAGATAGTGTGAGTTCCATGCTTCTGTCAGAGCTTTCATCACACTTTTAAAACCCAGACAAAAATACCAAAGGCATAATTCTTCGAATTCTGCAGTCATTTGGTTACACTTGTGTATTTAAGCTTGCAGTGGAAGTCCAGCTTAATGAGCTTCTGTGAAATATAGAGATGGATGAAAACACGTTGACTCTCTTCCTTGTGCCACAGAGTTTGCCTAATGTTTCTACCTAACTCATCAATAAACATGTAAAAATTAAGAATAAATTATTATGGCTAAACATTTTATTAATCCAAACCATCAAACAATCACTGAGATTCTTTTGAATGAAAAGCTTTTTTAAAATAGGGGAAAAGGCAGCTTTCTTATTTAGTGCAGAGAGGTGGCCTAGTTAATCAGCACTGATTACCCAAGCTTAGCCTCTCAGTTATGTTTGTTAATTAAAGCACTTTTTAATGAACACTAGCTCAAGTCCCCACATGTGGAGGGCAGGCTGGGAAATGAGAGACATCTAAACCAGGATGCTTTCTCACTTGAATACATGGGGATTCTTTCTCACTTGAAAAACCATAGTTGAATTAATTGAAACAGAAGAAAGCATTTTTGTCTGCATAGTCTTGTATCTGCAGGGCCCTCTGGCTATCAATGTGGGGATATATCAATGGAATGAACATCTTTTAGTGGGAGTAATCATCATCATCATGAAGTGATCATCAGAAAGGAAGACAAAATGCAATTAGGATGGATTTGCAATTGGGCCAATAATGACTATTCAGATATCTCAGCTGTATGGAAAATACAGGATTCTGAACTGTGATTTTTTTGTTTGAAAGTGGGGTGTTTTCCTCCCTTTCTTGCTTTCTTTTTCTTTTAAACATTTATAAAATATGTCAGTCATGATGTGGCACAGCTGAACAATTGTCATAGAGTCAAACGCTTGCAGATGGTTAATGGAAACAGAGAATTAAGTGAACAGCAGTAAAGAAACTCATGTAAAATTAAAGAACTCTATTGCAAATTTAAAGGGTCATTTGGTTTCATCAAAAATCAAATAATATGAATATGTTATTCTCTGCATGAAAGAGACTATGTTAAATTGTTTTGAGAGCTGAAAAATGAGCAATCAATGGTGTAGTAATGAAATTTGTGAAAAATCATGCACTATTGAAATATGCAGTAATTGCCAGTTAGGGACTACAGAAGAAAGGCTGATTTTGGTGACTGAATTTTGCTGCTTACCCTTTACTTAAATTATTGAAGTCTAGACTTAAAACACAATATGGTCCTACAAAAAAATACAGAAATAAGGATTAAACTAAGTAGTGTTTATCATATCTAAATCAGTTTTCCTGTTTCAAAATTATTTTTTCTGAGAACTTCTTATCAGATGCAAGTAACTCAATATTTCTATAGGCATTATGTCCCCAAAGTACAGAATCAATTTCTACAAAGACTTGCAAAGCCTTAGAGCTGCATGATGAGACTAAGCTCTCATCTGTCTGACATTTTTGAAAGATGTAACAGATAAACCTTTTGTAAGAAGCAAAGTTATCTTTCTGGTACAAAATTATTTGTAATAACACTTAGTAAGTATTACTTGGAAGTGAATTTAATTTAAAGATACTTTAAAATGGATTTCAAAATTCCAAAACACTGGGTTCTTTATAAACTATTCTTTGTTTTTCATCTCTTTTTCATCCTTTCCAGTAAAATCTGAAGCTAAAAACAATATTTCTGTCCATCATTAAAATGATTTCAACAGGTTTTTTTCTCTTAATCTAAGAAAAAATTATAATTACAAATAAACCAGGTGTGTTAATCATACACCACCAATTGTATTTTGATAACTGAAAACACTTTGAGAGGGGCCTATGTCTATGAAAGAGAGGATTTTCGTCATGTAATAGATTAAAAATGAAATTTAAACTAACCATTTGACAAAACCAGAAACGACAACTGCCTCCCAAAACATTTAGTTAAAAAACCCCCCAAACTTAATAGTTACTGTTAGTGTGAGTTTATTTTTTCATATCTGGACAAATTATAGTGCATTTTATCTTGTGCTAATCATTAAAAAAAGGCAATTCAAAATGTTTATGGTTTCTTCTTGTCATATGCCTTTGAGAATGCTAAAAGTATACCTATGATTTCTTATCTGCTATAATTCCTGCAAAGTCAATGAGTTGTTTATTAAATAGAAGCAGAGGTTAAAATATTGATCTTATTTTCCCATTCTAGTAGGTACAAACCATCTTCTCTTAAAAAATTTTGAATAACTACATTACACTAGCTATCTAATATAGTTTAAAGTGAAAGTCTCTTCTTCTTGTAACAGTTTCAAACAGAAAACAGCTAGAGAATGATGAATATTTTGCTGTAAATACATTGCAAAACAGCATTATGCCTCTCTGGATTTTACTTAAAGACTTAATGTCATTTCCCACATGGTATTGGCTCAAATATTGAAGCATCTGTATATTTTTCACCAGAATTATTCACTTTATTCAATTTTTAAATGACAGATATACAGTACTTGCCATGAGAAATCAATCTCTCACAGCAAAGAAATGTGGTAGAACAATCCATACAATGCATATAAAAATAGTAGGCCTTTGCTGACCTGTTTTTCCTTATGAATATGTTTTTAAATGTTGTTTCTAGCTGTATGACTATCATTTTGAGAATGTAATTTGTGATATATTTTTGATCCTTTTAGTGTAGCTGGTTTTGTTCTTATAATCCATGCTATTTTTCCTCTATGCAATTCTACACTTACATTTGTTAGAAAAATATTTATTCTGTTTCATGGAATACAAATGAAAATGGTTTTTGTCCAGCATGCTTTACTTCATAAATTGTGGAGCTTCGTAAAGAATATATATATATTCAATAGTTTCATATGAATCTTGTACCTCTTTTGCAGCACCTGATTGGTAAGAGAAAAAATATTTCTTGATTAAACGCTGAACTATCAAATGTTATTTCAGGTCCTTCAAATTCTTTTATGTCCTTCTTTCCTCTCCTGGGATATGGCAATATCCCAAGAAGCTAGAAATCTCCAGAGTTAGATAGGAGAATTAATTTAGGGAGGATTCTCCCAGCTTTGTATAAATTATAGAGCAGTACCATCATGCACTGTGCCTGCAGCTTTAAGGTTGTGTTCACTGTCCAAGTAACTGGAGAGAAGAAATGTGTTGACACTGTCCCTGTCATGTCCTCTCTTCTTCCTACCAAAGATTTCCTCTGTCAGCCCAAAACCGCTGCTTTCAAGCTCTGTGGGAAGCTAGGTGACCTGCCTCCATTGGTGATAGCAGTTGGCTACACTAACGTGGCCAGCTTTGCTCTGGGTTGAGCAAGAAACTCTTAAGCCTCTGGCTGAGAGACAGAGGTAGAACATGAATGTGGAGGGAAAACATAAGAAGATGGTAATATTTTAAAGTACTCTAGTCAGCAAGAAAAGCAAAGTTTTACTGTGCCTAAAAACAGGTGGAAAGATGGTAACAGAAAGGAAGAGAACTGCTTTATTATCGCTAACTTTTTTGACAATTTGGCAAAATATTACAACAGGCAGTAGCCATGAAAACATGATGAAAATCTTGCAGGTCAAAATAAGAACAGGGAGATTGTTAACCACCTACCGTCACTGGTAAAACAGACTTGACTTTGAAAGATTAATTTAATTTATTGCCAATGAAAAATAGAGTAGGATAGTGAGAAACAAAACCAAAACTAAAACCAACTTCCCACCACCCTTCTTCCTGGGCTCAACTTTACTCATGACTCTTCAGCCTTTTTCCCCCGAGTGGATTTAGGGTGATGGGCAATGGGAGTTGCCACCGGTTCATAACGCTTCACCTCTGCTGTTCCTTCCTCCTCATGCTGTTTCCCTGCTCCAGCGCGGGTCCCTCTGATGGGAGACAGTCCTTCACAAACTGCTCCAGCATGGGTCCTTCCCATGATATACAGTCCAGCAGGAACAGACTGCTCCAACCTCACTCCCCCATGGGCCACAGTTCCTGCCAGAAAACCTGCTCCTGTATGAGCACCTCTCCACAAGCAGCAGCAGGTCTGTCTTGGAGCTGGCTGACACTGGCTGTGTCTGACATGGAGGCAGTTCCTGGTCTCTTCTCATAGAAGTCACCTCTGCAGTCCCCCTCTCTCCACTGCAAAAACCTTACCACCTAAACTCAAGACAGATTCTTTTCTACTAAAGCTGCTATCTTTTATGAATAACAATCTTTTGGAATAGGAGTTCTCAACTGATCACTGAAGTAAGTGCTTAGTGTCTCCAGCATACTGCTAGACAGGAGGGAGGTATTACTCAATAACCATCGGAGACTATATTATCACCATTATTTTCAGATGAGCTGCTTTAAGTTTGCGAGTTTCTCTATGTGTATTTAAGGTTCTGAGCATCTCTATGTGTATTTAAAGCCACTGAGCTGAACTTCCAGCACTATATTTTATTTTTCAATATCTGGAATTATCACTGAAATATACATTCTTCACACAATCTACAATCTTCACAAACTTCACTTACATCACAAAAAGAATTCCACACAACAAAGTCAAAATAACAGCATCACAACACCAAGGAAGACGGACAATTTACACACACTCTATCCCTCATCCCTTCACCATAATTTCCCCATATCTGGAAAAATAAAATGAAAATTGTAAATCTTTAATGGCATTCAGTTGCAAGTGTACAACTTTTGTAAATTTATTACACCCTGTATACTGAAGATCCTATGAAAATGCACTAATTAAAATTACGAGAGTTATTTTTCAAAAGATTTGTGCTTTCTAGATACATTTTTAATGGGCCTAAAACATGCTTTACAATACTGGAATCTTTGGGGAATGTCATTGAACTCCCTTCCAAAAATTGTAGGAGACATTATAGAGAAAGCTTTATTAAAATGTCAGTAGTATAACTTGGGACTTACAACTGTTTTCTTATCCTATTTATTAAAACAGAGTTTTTAATCTGCAACATTGATTTCCAATTTCTGTCCCTCACAAAAAAAAAAAAATAAAAAAATCTCAAAATCAATTAAAAATTATACAGGCAAATTTGCAAGGATGTGTAAAATATTTAAATGAACACTCAAACTTCCTTATCATCTTTTATCATTCCCATACCAACCAAGTACAACACTTTTCAATAATGAAGATAAAAGAAAGGAAAAGATGCTGAAGTTCTCTAGTAAAGAGAAAGTGTGCCTTTATGGTCGAATACTGTACTGATGTAAAGAGGTGCCACTGGCTATATAACATGTTAGCAGGCATTTTGATTCTATGTTTCTTTCTCAACACCTCTCTTTATGTAATTGTAGATCAGTTTAATCAACTCGTGCATTGACTATCAGATTGTAAAAAAAATATGTATAAAGAAATGTAGCTAAATGAATCACAGTATTACAAAGTGTACTAGAGAAATACTTTTTTTTTTTTCCTAAAATGCTCATAAACAGTTACTACATGGGGAACAATCGTCATATTCCACTGTAACATCCCCAAACTCTTACAAGATTGGGATCACATAATAATCTTCATTGTAATTAAAAACATAGCCAATATCTTCATGATGCCCAGGCACGTTAAAGATCTCAAAGTACACTACAAATATTAACTAAAGCTCATAAAACTCCTGTGAGGAGATTTAAAGGATCTCTAGCATTCTTTTTGCCTCTGTTATAATACAATCATTTCAGTCAAGAAAAAGGAAGTTTTGCAGGAATGTGTGACATTAAGAAGCAGCAATAAACATTGAATGGAAAGAAAGTAATGCATTGATTTGAAACTCCCTGGCAAATTTAGATAAACGTACTGCAATGAATCAGAATAGAAAATTGAGTACAATTATGGCTAATACATCGACACGTCTGAAAAATGTCTGAGGTATTAGTAATCATGAGAAGTGTTACACAAAAGCTTTCTCTACTGCTACAAGAGATACATATATGAATTCCCTAATGTTTAATGCAAACTTACACTGTTTCTCCCCATGCCAGGAGATAGCTGAAAATCCTCTGGATACATTTATCATAGAAAACAGCTTTATCCTGTTTCCAATAGCTACTTCTGTCTGTAAATAGGATGACACCACCAGAGCAGACAGGAGTTACTTTGTTTAAACGTAACAGCCATTGTTAATCTCTATAAGACATCTACCTTTTATAACCTGCTACATTGGTGAGTTATTGCATTGCATTTGTGAATTACTTCCTGTTCCTCCAAGCCAATTAACATTTCTGTAATTGCTGAGATTGTCTCTAAGGGGAATCAGGATTGCTTTTTGAATTAGCCCTTTAGCTTTACATAGGTTGTGTAAATATGTTATGCTGCCTCTGAGTTGTCAAATCTGTTGCTATTTGCTGCATACAGCTATGGCATTCTCTGGGACATCTTTTGACAGAATCACCATTCCAATCTTTTGGTAATAACAAATTGCATGATTGACTAGAATTGTAATAGCCTGAGGCACTTCTAACCAGGTCTGAAAATTAACAAAATCTATCACTACAAAGTGTGTCATTAAAACATAATTTCCTGTCATCATCCGCCCAATAGTAGGGTCAGCAAGCTATTTTTAAAACACTTCTAATGCCCTTCACCCTCCCATTGGTATCCTAGGATTTTCCTTACATGCACTTGGTTAATCTTTCCAGAAAAAACTGTTAGTACTTTCATCCAAGTTGCCAAATGACAGACTGAGTAATTTGCTTGGTTTATTATTAATTCTAAAAGGCAAGAGAGTAAAATATTGTCCAGAATTTTCCCATCTCTGATTCTACCTCCAAAATGGGCGTACGAGAGAATTCCATAGGAGCTATGGAATTAACCCTATCAGTTCCAAAATACTTGCTTCACCTCTGGATATTTATATGTATACATCAGGATGAGCACCTGAGGGCATTCACTTTCATTGTTGAGTTTTCTATTCTCTCTCTTTTTTTTTTTTTTTTTAAGCTCTCTGTTTTTTTCAAATCTTAAAAATGGTTTTTTGTAGAGGTCAGTCTTTTTCCTCACTGTCTTTGCCCTTTATTGTTCCTCCTTTCATTTTGGAATGTTACCCTGTACTTTCTCCATGCTGTTGTCTTCCTTATTTACCAGAATTATCTAATATCATCAGAATTTTCCTGCCCACCAAAAAAATATCTGGGGTTAGCAGGAATTCACTTTACTCGGGTTTCAAAGTATTCATAACTCCACACTGTTTTTTGAGTATATGTGTAAAACAATTTTTCCTCTTTGCAAATACACATCAGTACAAGCCATTACCAGTATTCTTGAGAAGATTTTAGACAATACCCTCAGGCTTTGAGCATTCTCCCTGTGTTCTGCTGAAAGATTCTCTCTTTAATCGAATTTGTTTCTAAGTTATTATTTTTTCCTGCCAAATTAGGACACTTATTGACCTACTTCTCTGAGCAGCTCATTTGAACTCCCTTACCTTATAGCTCTTTTATAACACTTTTTTTTCCCTTTTCTACTTCTTTGGCAGAAGGAGAGAAGGCAGTACACTACTACTTCCATGTTTGCTTTGGTATTGGTGTGAGATATGTCTCCAAACCACAACAAACCTGTTTTATTAAAATATATTTTAATATTATTTTATAGCAACTCCTCTCTTTTCCCTACCTTTAAAAAATAGAGTTTGTCTTTGTCTTTGGTTTTGTTTTTTATTTAAATTTGTCAGTGATCTGCTTTGTAGCTTGTGCTTTTTTCAGCACAAAGAGAAGCCAGGAAAGTATAGTGGGGGAGGCAGACAAGGGGAAAGCCAGAGAGAATTATTAAAAGATATTCTTTCTGGAAAATGGAATCTCACAGAATTGTACATTTAGCTAATAATCATCTCCATTTTTAATTCACTGATAATAAAAATTTAATAGTTAATAATTCCTTTGCCTAAATTATCCTTACTGGATGAAATCCAGATTTATTGTAGGATTATATTCATATACCTTATATGAACAGATTTTATAAATTATATAAGCAGCAAGGTCTTTGAGTCCTATGGTATAGTAGTATATCCTGCAGTAGTAGTAATATGTCAGATACCTGTCAAGGAAAAAAAAAAGAATTTTTTTCACTATGTTGGTTGTGTGTTTCAGTTCTATGGACATTACTGGTACTTAAGCATATGTGCAAAAGAAGAGATCTGACAGACTCATTATATAGTTTGACATTGTATAAAAAATGTGAAGTTATTGCCTTTTTCTCCTACAGCATATGTGTGCAACTCTGTAGAGATACATATCAATATACCATCTTTAATGATGTTAAAATGCTTTTTGATACTTCTTTTCTGTAACATAATCTGCCTAACATGAGGTACTAAATTATTAAATATATTTACCAATATATATGATTTCAAAACCAGCATAGGCTAGTCATAGATATATTAGTTAGTAAACTATATCAGACATGGCACAATTCTCTCTTGACTGCCCAAAAAAATCAAAAAAGTGAACATACAATGATAGCGATTTACAGTTCAATCTAAAATGAAGAATGTATTTTATCTAGGTGAGGACTGGGAACACTGGCAGAATAATACAGAGAAGTTTTGTTGGTAATGGACATGCTGTATTTGTCCCCTCCATAATAAATGAATGAATGAATTATTTAATTAATCAGCAGCAAAGGTTTACATTTGCCTCACTGTTTACCAATTTCTGTGTTTCAGAAGGAAGTTTCACCCAGAATCAATTAAAAAGATAAAGGTAATTCAGAAAGAGATGAAAAATATCTAAAATAACACACTGTACATGCCTGAACTTTGTTATTATTCTTAAATAATCCCATAGACTGTAAATAGTAAAATTCCATCAAGCGGATTAGAAAGCGAAAAGGGGAAATTCTGTAATTAGGTAAATAAGTACTTCCACAAACATTTTGCCTCTATTCATTAACAATTTAATATAACACAATACAGAACAAATCACTTCATTCCTCACATGCAATATACGACGATAATAATGAGTCCTTTGCATGGGTCACAGACACCAGCAAGCAGACAGAATGGAATGTTCTTTCGCTGAGTACAATACTACTCCCACAGATCACCTTCCTTGCACTGATAACAATATGTCTTTACAGACCCATGTACATAAAATGAAGAAGAAAACCTATTAAATGTTGCATAATGCATGCAATATTGCCTGTGATGCAGCCTAGTTTTTATCTTAGTTCATAGAAAATTCTTGTAATTTATATCTTTCAAAATTATTTTTTCAGAATTCCTCTCTTAACATATATGGTTTTAAAAAATCACCAATGGCATAGTACTCATAGACTCTTTTCACATTTTAAAAACAGAGTTGCAAGAAACCAGCTTATTTTGAAGGGAACCAGGGAAGTGCTTAGTATTATGCCTTCCTAGTATGCATATATGACAAATTTTCTTTTGAATCTCTGTAGTCTATTGATGACTCTGAATATTGGCATTTAATATTTGTTAAACAAGAATGAATAATTCCTAGAAGACAAGAATGCCTGAATATTTATTTTTTTTTTTTACAGCATTATCATTGATTTAAGTTTGATACTATTTTATGATACCTAGCTAAAGCTTAAAAGCACTGTCCGGTTGGATCACTCAACACCCTGCAAAGTAAATCCTTCAAAGTAAGCCATTTACCTCTGCAAAGTAAGCCATTTTGCCTCACAGATAAATTAAGTTCTAGACTTTCAAATTGGAAAAAAAATGCAGAGTATTCCTTCATCTGTGATCTCTGAGTTCAGCTTATAAAGTCTTTGGGACTTTATTTTGTTTCTTAAATAAATTCATTTTCTGCAAGGTAAGTGTACATCATTTACTTAGATTTATACTTACGCGATCTTGAACTACTTTCACATTGTACATATATACATTTCTTCAGATTAATTTCACTCAAGAAATTTGAGAATGCTTGCTCAGAAGCACATCTAAATGAGCAGCTGCATGATTCATCCAGTGTCACAGACAGCCGTTTGTGGAAGTTGAAAATTCTGAATGTGTAATCCTTAAATTCCATATGTCCCCTTCGTATCAGAAAAAGTATTGAGGTTAAAAGTACAGCGTGGCAAATCACATTGTAGAGTTGACTTCCTCTGAATAGAAAAAAGAATTTTACAGGCCTATTCAGTCATACAGCTTTGTTTCACCTCATTTCCTCTTTTCTGCTTCCTACGACTAGTTTTGCTGATTTGATCACTCTAACAAGGTATCAGATAAATTTGTGAATCAGTTTTTCAATCATAGACCCAGTGATGCTTCAGATTCAGATTTCTTCACACACTACTGTTATAATAAGTTTACAAAATGAGGCTTGAAAATACCCTAAGGTTGCCTTGATGACTATCCTGAAGATGATATTTATCCTGAATGGAATGGATAATAGAAATAAACTTACATATTTGTA
>NW_009630464.1:16475-20542 GCF_000690535.1 Cariama cristata
AACACCAGTGTATTCACCATTAACTATTTGGAAGTGAGTTCAATTATGGAATCATAGTCACACCTTCCGAATTCCCTAATACAAAGCTATTCATTGCATTTCTAGAGACATTATCTGTCAAAGCCCATGCGAATAGCAGATTCTGTAGAAGTATAGTTTTCCAGCTAAGATACTTCATAATAAATTATTGTTCTTAATACTTTAAATTTAACTCTGTTTACGACGTATAATTTTATTAAACTCAAGGACTGCTAAAACAGTTTGTTATCTTAATTGTCCATCATGTAATGAAATGTTGAGCACAGAACTTTCTTTTTTTGAACATAACACAGCTACAGAATCACAGAATGGTTGAGGTTGGAAGGGACCTCTGGAGTTCATCTGGCCCAATCCCTCTGCTCAAGTAGGGCCACCTCGAACCTGTTGCCCAGGACCATGTCCAGATGGCTTTTGAATATTTCCACAGATGAATACTCCACAATCCCTCTGGCAACCTGTGCCAGTGTTCAATCACTGTCACAGTGAAAAAGTGTTTTCTTATGTTCAGATGGAGCCTCATGCATTCCGGTTCATACTCATTGCATCTAGTCCTGGCACTGGGCACCACTGGAAAGAACCTGGCTCCATCCTTTTTTCACCCTTCCTTCAGGTATTTATGTACATTCATAAGTTTCCCTTGAGCATCTTCTCCTCCAGGCTGAACAGCCCTAGCTCTCTCAGTCTTTACTCTTAGGAGAAATGCTCCAGTCCCTTCTCATCTTGAAGGCCCTTCATTGGAATCCCTCCAGCATGTTCATGTCTCTCTTGTACTGGGAGCCCAGCATCAGACACAATAGTCCAGGTGTGGTCTCACCAATATTGAATAAAGGCGAAAGATCACCACCCTCGACCTGCTGGCAACCCTAATAAAAGGCATTCAGACAAGTATTTACAGACTGAAAAGCAGCCTGTAGACAAGTGCAACTTTAAGAGACTTCTACCTGAGAAAATACAGACAATTGTCTTTATACCCATAGAGGTAGGGAAGAAGTTCTGATAATTCCATTTCTGGACAGTGATGCATAAATTTCCTTAGCATCTCCTATTGGGCACCTCCACTCTTCATTCAGTCTGGCTTTTTGTACTGATAGGTGACACAGAAACTGTCAAGTTCTGGTTACATCTAAATGGCACGCTGAGCTTTGGAACTTCAGCCCTGAAATGCACATTAGCCTTGCATAAGTGGGTGTGCAAAGTCAGTCAGAGACTGTAAAAAAAAAATAAAATTTATGGGTAAACACAGTCAGAACTAATAACTGTGAATAAGGATAGAACCATAGGCCTCAAAAGTAGTCCATGAGATCTGAATTAAAATCACTGCTGTATTCATTTGCTAGATGTTTTCCTTTTAAAAAGGCCAAGTGCTAGAGAAATGCATGATCATTTGAAACAACGGTTACCTGAATGCACCTGATGAATGACTCTTACAGTATTTGTTACAATCAGCTCAGCACTGACTAGACATACAACAAATTTCTGTCCTGAAGAGATTGCAACAAGTCACTATAATCATTAAAAGAGCAGTCACCATTTCAATTACACAGTACTGGTAAAAGAGTGCTAGTGGATTACCACTCTCATCTGCCACAAAGCAAGGAAAGTCAAAGGACTGTGGCAGGTTGACGTTGGCTGGCTGCATGTACCCACCAAGCCTCACTCTCTCTCCTTCTTGTCAGAAGGACAGGGGGAGAAAATATGATGAAAAGCATGCAGGTCAAAATAAGAACAGGGAGATTGTTAGCCACCTACCGCCACTGGTAAAACAGACTTGACTTTGAAAGATTAATTTAATTTATTGCCAATGAAAAATAGAGTAGGATAGTGAGAAACAAAACCAAAACTAAAACCAACTTCCCACACCCTTCTTCCTGGGCTCAACTTTACTCATGACTCTTCAGCCTTTTTCCCACTGAGTGGATTTAGGGTGATGGGCAATGGGAGTAACCACTAGTTCATGACACTTCACCTCTGCTGTTCCTTCCTCCTCATGCTGTTTCCCTGCTCCAGCGCAGGTCCCTCTGATGGGAGACAGTCCTTCACAAACTTCTCCAACATGGGTCCTTCCCACAGGCTGCAATTTTTCAAGAACTGCTCCAGTATGGGTCCTTTCCACAATATACAGTCCATCAGGAACAGACTGCTCCAACCTTACTTGCCTCACTCAATTGGCGAGGCATGTAGCAGTGACAATGGTAAAGTCTGCAGTCAAGTGCTCAACTGGGATGGACAGGGGAGTCCTAGAACCAGAGAAACCCGAGGAAGAGCAAGTCCCACCAAGAACTGGCACCTCTCATGAGAGAGACTGACACCTCCTGGGCATTGTCAGGGGCAACCACGGGAGGTATAAACAGCCCTAAGGAGCACCAGTCACCAGAAGCACTGCAAACAGGGCGAGGAAACAGGGTGTGACACATCAGTCAGGGCACGGTGCAGCAGTTTGCGCAGCAGTTCACGTGGAAAGGCATGCAGGAAGGGTGCTGAAGCTTTGCCATCTCGACTAGGGAGCAATGGTATCTACCATGGTCTATCTAAGCTCTGCGCGTACCACAAGTGACACAGTGTCCCAGACTGAGTTCTGGAGGCAACACGCTGCCACCCAGGTGTTGGGCTGCAGAGTTTGCCCTGCTCTTGTGCCAGTACCGGATGGCAGCAGTGAGCCTAACTGTGGGAGATGGAGATGTGTCCAGGTAGAGGAAGTCCTCCACTGAGTGACAGAGCTCCAGGAGGAGATGAGTAGGCTGAGGAGTACCAGGGAATGCAGGAAAGAAATAGACTACTGGAACTGCACCGTGCCTTTCCTGAGACAGGCCCAACAGGCAGACAGGATGCATGATACGGAGGATTCCCTGTCTCCTCTGCACCTGGCTGAACACAGTAACTTGGAAGATAAGGAGCAACGGCGACAAGCTCCTGCCAGGCACGGCAGGCGTGTCTCCTCGGTGACTGCCCCATCTTCCCTGGTGCCCTTGCAAAATAGGTATGAGGCTCTGCAAGTGGAATCAAACAATAACAAGGACGATGGTTCATCTGACTTGGAGGAGTCGACAAGGTTAAGTTGGCCTAGGTCTGGCATCAAAACTGCTTTCATTAAGAAAAAAAGGCGGGTAGTTGTCGTAGGAGACTCTCTCCTGCAGGGATCAGAAGGCCCGATATGATGATTGGATCCACTCTCTGGGGAAGTGTGCTGCTTCCCTGGGGCACAGGTTAAGGACATGAAGAGAAAGATTCCTACCCTAGTCCAGACCTCAGATTATCATCCATTACTCATTTTTCAGATAGGCAGCAATGAGGTTGGAACTAGAAGTCCAAAGGCAATCAAGAGAGACTTAAAGGCCCTGGGTCAATTGTCTCAGGGATCAGGATCACAAGCAGTGTTCTCCTCTATTCCCACAGCTATAGGGAATGATGAGGGCAGAAACAGGGAGAGCCAGCATATCAGTAACTGGCTTCAAGACCGGTGTCATCGGCAGAATTTTGGGTTTTTTGATCACGAGTCAGTCGATATGACACCAGATCTGCTACAACAGACTGGGCACACCTGTCACAAAGGAGAAAAAGGATCTTTACACAGGAGTTAGTAGGGCTTATCGAGAGAGCTTTAACTTAGATTTGAAGAGGGAAAGGCATAAAACAAGGTTTGCCAGAGGTAGGCCTGAGGGTGACATATCAATGTTTGAGGGTTGCGGGGCTAACGAGGTCCCTGGGTCTGTCACCTCAGGGGAGGTACGAGATGAAGAGCCACATGGCAGCAAAGGCACAAAGGTCATTGATGGGTTAGATACCATGGAAGTACCTAGAGAATGGTTACGTAGGTATTAGGGTTTCTTCCCTCAAAAAGATGGAGGGATCAATAGCCCAGTTGAAGTGCATCTACACCACTGCATGCAGCATGGGCAGCTAACAGGAGGAGTTGGAAGCCATTGTGTAGCTGGAAAGCTATGATATAGTCGCCATCACAGAAACAAGGTGGGATGACTTACATAGCTGGAGTGCTGTAATGGATGACTGTCACCGTTTAAGGCTGGGCC
>NW_009630465.1:0-1227 GCF_000690535.1 Cariama cristata
GAGCCTTCCTACCCTCCAGCAGATCCACGTTCCCACCTAGCTTGGTGTTATCTGCAAATCTACTGAAAGTGCACTTGATCCCCTCATCCAGACCATTGTTGAAGACGTTAAGCAGAACCGGCTGCAGTACCAAGCCCTGGGGACCATCACTTGTGACCGGCCACCAACTGGATTTAACTCCATTCACCACCGCTCTTTGGGCCTGGCCATCCAGCCAGGTTTTCACCCAGAGAACAGTACGCCTGTCCAGGCCATGATCAGCCAGTTTCATCAGGAGAATGCTGTGGGAAACGGTGTCAAAGGCTTCACTAAAGCTCTCCACTTCCCTTCTCTGCAGAAATGCTGCTTTTCTCCTGGCTCTTCTCTGTTACTGGTGGTGGCTCCTGGCTCCTCTCCTGCACTTGGCTGGCAGCCTCCTGGTTACTGGGGGCTCTGGGCCCTAAGAAAGGCTGCTGGAGTGGAGGCACCAGCAGTGACACCTCCTCCCAGTTTTCAGAGGCAGCTGGGAGCATCCTGGCTGTTTTCGAAGGTGCTTGTTGCCTTCAAACATGGCTGGGAGACAGGGAAGTGCTTGGTGACCTGTGTGCTTGCTGCCTGCCACTTCTGCTGGCTCTTTTGGAAACTTCTCGTTATTAACTTTAATGTCTTTGGAATTCCCTTTCCTCTTCCTTTCTCTGGCAAGAATGTTCCTATCACTTTAACACACATCTTCCCTTTAAAAAACCCCCAAAACTTAGGGACAGAGAGGGATATAGCATTTTATTAAACGTACATGACACTGAGGATACAAAAACACCAGCGTGGGATGAATTTACTAATCAAATGCAGACCTGGTCTACATTGTAGTATGACACTGGAAAGGAAATATCTCTTCAAAAGGTTTATTTTAAATCCAAAAGAAAATTAAGTGAGAGAATGTTGAAATACAGAGGAGTCCAGGGGGTGGCAGGGAGGGAAGCCGGAGAATAATTGATGCAAGTAGGGAAGCAGAGCCTCAGCCCAGGGCAGAGGGAGTAGTGGAGGATCTGTACTGTGTACATGCCTGGAAAGGCAAAGCTATGGCTAGAGCTGGGTGAAGCTTGGCCATTTCTCTTACTGCTTCCCCTGGAGGAATCTTAGAGGCTTGGACTGCAGGTCCTTTGTTCCTTAGCCCAAATGCCACCATGAAACCCAGCCTACCAGGCTGTAGTTGTGGGAGCAACGGTGGTTTAAGGAGCACCTTTCAGG
>NW_009630465.1:1238-1488 GCF_000690535.1 Cariama cristata
CTGCTGAACACCTCAGTGTTGTCCTGACAGCTGTTCATATGGCCTTATTTAAATCAGAGCAGTGACTTGATCGGAGTTTATCATTTTCCAGGTTTATATTTAAACGTGGATCCGCTCGCTGCTACAGTTTACAGCGTGGCCCCCCAAACTGCGGGCTTGTCCCAGCTAAGGGGCTGCAGGCTGAGTTTAGTGCTGGGAACCAGCACGTGGGGTGGGCACCAACTCCGCAAGCTGGTGTGGCTGGTGGCCC
>NW_009630465.1:1519-17938 GCF_000690535.1 Cariama cristata
TGGCCCCCCCGTGCCGCCTTCCCGTTTCTCAGATAGAAGCACAATTGTTTTTTCACAGACTTTGGTGGGAAGTTCCAATTCTTATTGTTCATCCTTGCTCTGCCTTTCATTATAAGGGGTGTTGGGTCCCCACATTGCTGTAATGAGAACCAAGAAAAACATGATAATTCAAAGGGAATTATGAAAATGCTCTTCAAAATCAGATGTGTGAAACACTACAGCTAAAAGATATATGTGAAGTGCTGGTTAGAGGATGTTGGAGCAAAGGCAGCTTAGTTGTTTTCTCTTTTTTTTTTTTTTAATTTCCATTATTCTCCAGAAGGATGAATTTTCTTTTTTTGTTTCATGCAGAGTCTGAGCACTTAGAGTCACATTTTTGTATGCGGTGAAGTTGAAGAGAACTATTTTAGCTTCAAAACTTTACTTCTTGGAGTCTTTGCTTCTTGGACTCTTGAGATGTGGGATTTGGATCAGGAAAGGGCTTTCACTTTGTATTTCTCTCTGTCTTCAGGCAGAAGAGTCACAGGTTTACAAGTGGGAAAATTGACATAAACTACATGGGGCAAATACATTGATTTCCTCTTTGGAAGACCCTTCCAAATATTGTTGGTTGTTTTTTTTCTTTCTTAGAAAGCGTTGCTGTATGCCACATAATGCATTAAATTTGCCATGCAAGCCTCAGTCCCCCCAAAATGCTGGTAGGCAGATATCCCGCTTTTTTGCTTTTGTCTCCACCAAACCAGTTTTCTCTCCAGCGTCTTTGCACATGTTCTGAATATAACCCCCTGAAAATGGATGTGATGAGGGCCTGTTTGATTGCGTTACGTGAGACGAAACTGTGCGCGCACATTTTCAAAGGGAGGGATGCCTTCTGAAGCGGGCAGGGGGGTTTCTGTGGATCACAGCAGGGCAACTGTATATGGAAAACCAGCCATTCTTGCTGGCTTCTTATAAGCTGCCCACAGAGTACAAACAATGCCAGACGCATGATGTATGGATTTGATTCATTAAAAAAAAAAAGTAATAAAACCCCTTCAAATTGTAAACTAGGTTACATTTTTCAGACACGGTTCCTGCAACAAATTCTCTTCAGTCTTCTTTATGAGAAACCAGTGACTTCTGTAAATGTACATGGCTGGGTCCCAAGTCCTTGAGGTTTGCTGGGAGAAAGAGCTTTCAACAAAGTTGCAGTGGCAGCGGGTTGTCCCTTATACCAATTAATCACGGAGGAAATCTGCCACACATCTGTCAAAGCAGGTTCCTTTCTCAGTCGCTGCCCCCAGCACCCGAAGACAGCAGGGCCGATGGCAGAGTGGCGGCTGGAATAACAAAAATGCGGGATGCCACCGCTCTGGCTGGGCTTTCTGCCGGCAGGCATCTCCCTCCGCTGCTTTCCATGCCCTCAGCGGTGAGATCTGGCTGGACAAGGTCTGGCCCTTGGGTGCCAGGGGTGAGATGGGAGTTGAGCAACAGTTTGGCTCGGTCTCGGGGCTGAATCTGACTCCGCTGTCGCCTTATGTACCAGCAGAGTTGGGCCCCTTCAATTATCCTCTGCTCCTTCTGCTGCTTTGCAGGGCAGCCCAAAAGTTTATAACGCAGGCAAGTCTCCCTCCGCTCCTGCCCCTTGCTGTCAGCAACATAGATGTGCTGTCATGGAGACGATTTCAAAGGGATTTAATCAATCAGGGTGCCAAAGTACTTCATGCAAGAGAGTTCTGTGTAATGGGAAAGCCTTTTAATGAGGAGGATGTGTGCAGCAGTGAGCAGCTTCAGATTTCACTGCTCGATGTGCAGGAGAGCAAACCTTGGCGCTGAGCAGCGTGTGACTTCACATCCCCGTGCAGCTCTTAAGGATGTTTAAACTTCAGCAGGTAGTTGGACTCGCAAAATGTTTCAAAACAAGGAGAAAACTAGATCGTGTGTAATGGGCTGTCAGTCAGCAGAAGGCCTCAGCCATGTCTTTTTAGTCTGTTTTGGTAAGGGAAGGTCAGGAAGGAGATTTGAACCACAAGCTGATTCAAAAATGTTTTATTTTTTGTAAACAACTCCATCTGGAACTAGTAAACTTTCAAAGTTTGAGCCAGCCCTTCACCACCTCCACACACCCCAGCCTGCCTGAAATGAATCCAGCAGCAACCATTGATTTCCATTGCCTTACAGAGCCGGGATGTGATCACACCACCTCTGGGCCAGAAGAGAATACAATCACTCCCTCTGACTCATTACATAAGCTAAAGTATGTGATTTATTAAACCACAAAAAATAGGTTGTACTAACACCGAGAGTCTGACTTGAAACCACAGGAGGAGTGACACGCAGCGTTAAGGCTGGGACTCCCTCCTTAACCGATCTTGTGGTGCCGGGGCATTGCGTGTGACCTGTGAAATCACCCCTGCTTTGGAGACTCCCTGAAAGGCAGCAGGCAGAGGCAAGGATGGCATTTGAGCCTTAACGCTGATTTTTCTTGCTTTTGTGGGCTTGAGTCATGTTTAGCAAAGTGACGATTTAATTTTCTTTTCTGGTTTGGTTGGATCCTGTTCTAGTCTTCCTAGACTTGGCCCATTACCTTGGAATTGAAAAGAGCAAATATCTAAAATGATAAATAATAGGAAACATTTGGAAATCTAAAATGTTTCAGTGAAATATACAGGCAACTCTCCCAAATAGTCTGTTTTATTTCTCAGTCTCAGTGGAGCTATATGAGACACCACCTATTAAGGAGTTCTTAGGGATTCCTTACTCTGTAGGTCACTGCACCAAGAGCACATAAAGTTTCCAAAGTGCAAATAGCAAACAGCATCTTCAGTCTTCTCCATCTACCTAAAGTCTGCGTACGTCAGGCGAATTGCTAGAGTGTACTCAGGTTGTCACCCTGGTTTTCATCCTGTCCCTAGGTCTGTGCTACTGGTCGTTGTTGGAGACAGGATCAGTCTGGGGCTGGGTGGGATCCTCCTGCAGTGTGGCTGTCCCCATGTTCCTCAAAGACTCTTTTCTGGACAGGTCGTGTGCCTAGCAGTGTGTGTATTTAAGGGAGAAGGGGCTGCAGTCATCGATTCGCATTCATAAATGGTTAGTGCAATGCAAGGGTGTTACCGAGCGCATCAATTCTTGGCTTCTGGTCCATGTTAGTGAGCATGAAACGTTTGTTACAGACGCTCAGTGTTTTACAGTCTTCCATTCCGTTTAGACAAGCAGATTTGTGCAAAAAACCATCAAGGATTTCTGTGCATTAGAGTTAGAGCACAAAATCTGCCAGAGTATTAGGCGATGACCTGAGGGAAGGCGATCACCGGCTTCTGATGTTGGCCGTGGAAGTGACTCTGACGGCACAGAACATCATTTCAAACCTGAGCAAATCACGGATGTATTCCCACTTCACCATGAGCCTGATATCACTGTGCAAACCCATTTTGTAGTAACTCTGTCGGCTTTGGTTTCTTCTGTTGAATATGGGGCTCTGAATAAGCAACAGTTATGATATTTAAGCCTTCAGTAAAATTTGGGGGGATGTAACAGCTGTTCTACCCGTTCTTGTTTCTCATGCTTGGTTGTGCTATATGGGACTGTTCTGGATGAAAAGACGGTATCCTTAGCCAGGCAGTACTGAATACGCCACAAGGAAAGGAATTACCCTAGACTCTGCCTGCATTAGAAATGTTTTCGAGGTTAATCATCATGTAGTTTCTTCTGGCACGTGTGTACTGCATGTCCCGGAGACATTCTGAAATGGTCCCCATTGATGTACAGGGTTTGAAACCACCATTTCCATTAGACCAGTTTTCAGTAAGTCTGAGCTCATCATGCCCCGGGAGTATGTTGGATCTGGTGGATGCAGCCTTGGTGCCAAGAGGAGAGTCATATTAGAAAACTTCTCCTTTTGTGAGTGAAATGCCTGGGAGCTCGGCTTTGTGAGTGACAGCGACGTAGAAGACAAGTCAGTATTCATCTAATCTTTCCTCCATCTGACTCCTTATTCTCAAACATCCTACCACCTTCATGTCACTTAATAAGAAGAGAAAAACATCATGTAATTTGCTGGGGGTTTTTTTGTTTGTTTTGTTTGGGGCTTTTTTCTGGCTCAAGATTCTCGCTCTACAAAGCAAAATATCCAAACGCATATTCTCAAATTACAGTGACCTCTATGTCATCGTAAGACTGAAGACCCAGTTGCTGCAGCATCTTCCATTTTCATGGGCTCTGCAAAATAAAAAACCAGGACAGTGCCAAAATTTAAAGTATGGGTGGCAAACTTACTCTCAGCCTGTCCATAAATAAATCCTTTGTAATCCCTGCTCCTTCATTCCCTTTTATACAGCTTCACTGCAGTCCAAACCCCGCTCCATCAGCCGTCTTCTAGGAACAGCGTATTGCTCAGGATTTCCCCTTCAATTTGAATCAATGGAAACATCAGAAAAGCCACATGGAGATGCCAAAAAGAATACGGTACAGCCAAGCACGGGGCCAGAGCATTACCAGCAGTGTGCGCAGGATGCTCAGGCAATGGGCAAGTTGTTAGTTAGGAAATCTATAATTCCAGTGTGTGGGTGTGCAATTTTAGCCAAGCGGGTCTCTTTTCAGGTGGTCTGCTTTGGAGGGAAAAAGCTCTTAGGAGGTGTTTGCAGAGCACCATTGTAATCAAGCTTGACTCTGACCCAGAGCTCTGGTCCCAAGAGTGGCAGATAAAAGAAAGCACGAAGCAGAAAGAAATGAAATAATCAACCAGCAAACCTCCTGACAGCCCAAGTTCCTCCACCCTTCCTGGATATTGCAGGCTCTGACTCTCAAAGCGTGGCATTTCGAGCAAGGCGGAGGGTGTGGCAGACTGCAGAGAGGCTCCTTGTGCAGCCTCCTTCCAAAAAATGGAAGAAACCAAATGTGTCAGTGGGGCATGGCAGGATCAGCGTCCCATTGCAGAAATCCTGGACAAATATTCTCTCTGCTCTGACAGTGCGTGCGTCAGGATTAAGAGTCGTCATTGCCGTGCTGTCGCTGCGTGGCTGCTGTGAGCTGTGGCAGGAGCTCTCTTTCAAGACTAAGTTGAGTTCCAAAAAGTGTCTGCTGCAGAGAGAGGGCTGGCCAAAGGGCTTTGGGGACATGTCCTCCCCATTTTCATCAGGCAGAGGCGATCCCTGGTCCCTGGAGGGTGATCTTGTCACGCCCATCTGGACCTTTCCCTCCTTCATCCCCACCACCTTTTATCAGGAGGTCCTAAGTGTCACCTGAGCCCTTTGAATAAACAAGGTTGCATTGTACGTTGATTATTCCCATGAAAGAGCACAACAGCTCCTTTGAAGTCATTACAGCCTCCTCTTCCAAGGCTCCTGGGACAGAGTGCACAGGGCCGGACTCCTCCTCGCCCTGGCAGAGGTTTTACACCCAGGAGGCTCTCCTCCTTCTGGGAGAGCTGTCTTCATTTACATCAATACAAGAGCAAGGCTGGAACAGAACACAGAGTTTGTTTACTGTGCTGAGCCCTTGTCTGCAGTCTGTTGTATTAATTGTCCAGAGTCTTCAGTTAATAAAATGCATTGTAAAATTACTCTTGGAAAAGAAGTCGTGGTACATGGGAAGCAGTTACTTTCCCAGACAAAAACGCTTGATAGTTTTTAATATTCTCCCCCCATGTATTTGAGAGCAGAAGCCTGTGTTTAGGATTTATAGGAAAAAGCTTACGCAGGATTTATTAGTCTTTAAAAGACATCGTTTGCTACTACTTAGCATTTGTGTATTTATTTGTGTGCTTAAAGCAAAGAAGGGAGAAAAAGCTCCACTTCTCCCTTTCTCTACCCTGGACTGAGGCCCTGTGTGCCAAGTCTCATCCGGTACAGAGTTTTTCTATAAATGAGTAATAATAAAGGCCTGAAAATAGGTTTGATATTTTTAATGGAAATGCTGACTTGACCTTAGCTGTAGAGGGCCACGAAAGGTGCTGCTGTAATAAAGGAATGACTTCATCAGGAAATCAGGAAATCCTCATTCAAACCTCCAAATATATAAATATATCCATTTATTCCATTGTGAATCAAATGATGCCATGTCCTGTAATTAAGGATGCTGGCAGCCAAGTTGTATCATACACTTATTTCCATCACAGTACATTAGTGGCTCAGCAACTTTGGTTTCTTGGTCACCTGCTTCGGCAAACGTCCTTGGAGCTTTGTTTCACGGCTTATTTGGTGGTGACAGATCCTTTATTTATTCCCTACCTGAGGGGCAGGGATTCCACTAATTGCCTCAGGCCAACTGCTCGGAGATGATTATATGTGCCACAGGGCAGTTACAGTACAATAAAAGAAGCCAGTGTAACAGCTGAATGAGTTCCTGATGTGTTGATGGCAGGTGAACCGTCACCTAGCCTACAGCATGCCGAGATGGGAAAAACAGCCCTCAAAAATGGGCTTTACTGGCACCTGTTTTAAAGATACTGTGAGCTTTTTTTCCTGAGAAAAGCAGTTGTAAGAGTATCAGTCAGTGGAACATGGCAAACAGCTTCAGCAAGATCCCAGGAACGTCAATTCTGAAATCCAAGGTTGTCCCAACATACCAAACTCAGTCTTACAGGAGCTGACTTTGGGCCTGACAAAGGCTTATCTGAACCAGAGAAATCCTTCTGCTGCTTTGCTGGACAAGTACGCAGTCGCTGCCTGTTTATCTGCGTCCAGCAAACTGTGCAAAAACATCTGGGATCCCTGTCTCATGACATTTTCTAGTAAAGATGAAGTTGTAGGGTCAAACTTTGACTTCACTGAGACTGCCACTACTCCGAGCAACATCAGAAGTGTTATTCCTCTCTCCTCCTATTTCAGGATCCCAACTCTTTATTTCCTTCCCCCGGGCCTAAACACAAGGCACTGCCTTGATTACTCATCAGCAGTCATCAGCAAATGTGCTAAAGGAGGTGTCTTGAAGCAGGAGAGAGCAAACTCCCTTTTAAATGTGGGTTAATGGAAGAGATTGCCCAGCCTTCGAAGTGCCCGTACAAAGTCCTGGTTCAGTTCGCTCACCGTTGATTCCCCGCCCCCCCACACGGTACAGTAGCTGTATACACCGACTGCTGCAGTGATACTTGAGTTTCCAGGCTGGATCATGAAAACCATTAGTCTAAAAATCAATACAGAGGAGGGAAGAAGGCTTTCATACACAAAACAGGGAGCAATATCAAGGGATAGGCCAATGTCTGTGCATCGTTTGCGTTTGCATTAGACCCTGAGATCAGAAGAGTGGTAGGCACGTAAACCCCAGGCGCAGTCGAGGGAGAAAGCGGGTCTGGCTGCAGGTACTCCTGATTTCTCTCTCCCTGTTGAGGTTGTGAATAGCAATGGGATTTGACATTCTTCCTGCGTAGAAAAATAGCAGCCTGTAAACTCCAAAAATAAGCTTTTAAATGACACTGGAGTAAACAGGTCTTGTGTGGGTGACATTATTAGAGTAGAGTATTGGTATAAGCAACTGTCTGATAACTTAGAATCGGTACCTTGGTTACTAGGCTGTAGTACTACGTGCAATGAGTACACACCTCAATATTAGGTTTTATGTGCAAGATCTTTGATCTTTGGTTGCATCAGCTGAAGCCTCCCTGTCCTCACTGTGTGACTGAACCCCCTCTCCTTGCCAGCCTCAATTACAGCTCCCGTCCCCGTCGCTCCATGGTGCCGGACGCAGTCCTTTACGTGCGTCTCTTCCTGGCCTGCCTTCCCGCGGTGAGACTCCAAAGGTAACACCTTTGTTGAGGGCTTTGCAGTGCCCTTGAGGAAAAGGATAGGTTAGGATTTGTCCTTTCACATACCTGTCCAGCACTTTGCAGATGGATTGAGAGAATATATTATATGTGGACATTTTGTAACTGCTGAAAGTCTCGTAAGGATCTCCAGTGGGACCGTTTTTCTGTGGAAGTGCGTGCGCCTCCGTTACGAGACGCTGGGGAGGGGATGCAGTCAGCTTCCAAAGCCCAATTATCGTTTAACCATCTGGCCAGCCAAGAGTTAGCTCCCCAAACGCTGGGGACATGGGCCGGGACTGATCTGCTGAGGGACTGGATGTCACTTGTGGGTAGGTACCTGCCACCAGAGAGGACTGAGGTGTGGAGATTGCCAGGTGAGCACCTCTCACCATTTCATGTCTTTTCACTCCTTCACAAATTATTTTCAAAGCCTTTTTTAGAAATCACCAAATTTGTAATTATATAATAATCTTTCCATATGAAAAAGTATTTTGAAGAATTTTCATATTTCTAGGAGAACTATAGTGTTTTTGCCAGTGGCTTGTTAGGTTTATTTCTTTCCAGTGCTGTTATTTCTGTTGGTAATTATGTAGCTAGAAAATTAACACGGCAGAGTTGCCCGTATCATTTTGGAGCTGATCTGAAGTGGTAGCCTGCGGTGATGCATTAGGTATTAGATAAAACCTCTGAAACACTTTTAGTAATACTCAGACAGGATTTAATTTACTGAAGAATTTATTCTGCGCCACTGTTCTCATTCAGCGTCGCATACTGCTGAAACTGAAATGGTTTTATTGCTGTACGGAGGTGATGGGCTGCCGCAGGAAACTTCATTGCTTTCTGAACTAAGCCATGGCAAAGTGAAGCTGATGTGGAAGGAAGGGAGTAGAATATGTCAGATGTTGATTTTGTCTGCCATAGAATAAAATAGATTATTCGAATGACTGCTAAGAAGAACAAGGGTTATTTATTTTGAGATGTAAAACAGGATGAGCATCGCAAAAAGTCACTAGTGAATCGTGCTAAAAAGAAACCTGCAAAGTAAGTGGAAGAGTTTGTCTGTGGGGCTCTGGGTAAGCCTTGATAGGCACCTCTCTCTCTCCAGCAAAAGTTTCTAGAGATCTTTTTCTTATAAAAGCTATGGAATATCTAGAGATAGAGAGAGAAGAAAGATGAGCACTATCGCTTGTCCTCTGACATAAGTAACAGGATGACATTGGTTCATCCTAGTCAGCAATGTGGTACTCTATGGCCAGGCAAGTAATGCATAAATACTGGTATTTTGGTGAAATTTCTACATCAATGCCTTCTGCAATGACTGCTTCTTGTTTGCGTTCTCGCCGAGTACTCAACATTTCAAATTAACTGTGTATAAATATTTCTTGAAAGTAAATGCTAAAGTCACATGCGTCAATGCTTTTGTAGACCAGATTGTAAATTTACATGCATTTGCAAGAAACTGGAGACGCTCACACTCCTCCAGTCACAGGACAGAGATATTACCAGTTTTTTTCTTAGTGCAAACAAAACGCAAATTCAGATTTTATCATTGGGAATTTTCTGTGTGAAGAGAAGATACTGTTTTTTCCTGCAGTCTTTCTACCCCTTGCGCACCTTGATTCTAGTTATTTGCCAAATCCAGTATGATACTATGAGTACCTCTTAGAGCAAGGGATGCGGACCTATAAAATGGTCCTTTATTCCTCTTGCATTGAGTGGATGCTGAGGACCGAGATACTTTAATCTACCTTTACCATTCAGTGTCTTTCCCACACTTGGGCCTATCTTGAAGTCAGAAAAAACTCTTCGCAAATGTATCGTCTCTTGTACAAAAAAATAAAGTCAGTGGTTTAGAGAGCTTCCTATCTAAAATTGTTAAAGAGAATTTTAACAAGCTCTAGTAAATCTGGATGAATGGGAAATCGTCTATGAACATAGAACCAAATAAAACCTGCTCGCCAAATTCCTAACTGATGTAAATCAGAAATCTCTGGAGTAGTGTTGTTTTACAACAGCTTATATCTATCCCTGTGCGTTCACTTTAATTCCTTGTGTGACTCGTGTAATTTAATATCTGTGAATGTTTAAGTAAATGAATTTTGTCCAAAAGGAAGTTTGCCAAAAAGTAAAAATCACACAGCTATCTTCAAGTATCTTTTAATGAGAAATTGGTGCAGCTGTCTTGAAATCACTTTGATTTTCACTTTCCTGTTCCTATTGCTTCAGTCTCCAATCAGAGAGCGCACAAATATGGGACTTAGTCAAAAATCTCACAGGATACTCACAGAAAAGTCGCTGTTTGAAAGACATTTATGACATTTTCAGCTGCTTTCTAACGTGCATATGGACAATGGGTACGAATCTGTCTGTTGCTGGGTAATTCATTCAAGGTAAAGGGCTGTGATGGTACACTATGATAGGTAGGTTGTTTAGTCTGGAGAAGAGGAGGCTGAGGGGAGACCTGATCGCCCTCTACAACTACCTGAAAGGAGGCTGTAGTGAGGTGGGGGTTGGTCTCTTCTCCCCGGTAATTAGCGATAGGACGAGAGGAAATGGACTCGTTGCGCCAGGGGAGGTTCAGGCTGGATATTAGGAAGAACTTCTTCACTGTAAGAGTCGTTAGGCATTGGAACAGGCTCCCCAGGGAGGTGGTGGAGTCATCATCCCTGGAGGTGTTCAAAAAAAGTTTAGATGTGGCGCTTCGAGACATGGTTTAGTGGACATGGTGGCATCAGGTGTACGGTTGGACTTGATGATCTTTGAGGTCTCTTCCAACCATAATGATTCTATGATTCTATGATAGGTAGGTCTTAAGCTGGCTTTCTCTTTAGGCTGAGTTTCAGTCTTGGGGGAAGACGTGTGTTTTAGCAGGGTGAATCCCGGTCGCTGGCTACCTGCGCATAGAGGGAAGGGGCTCACTTGGGAGTGCATCCCAGCTCGGCAGACTGATGTGGGTACCTTCACCGCACCCTTGGTTCAGTTATGATTGTTATGAACTCAGGCTGTAATTGAGGTTTTGCTCCTTGGCTGCACACTGAGCAGCGGCTCACGGAAAGGTGTCCTTTAAACTCAGCCTGGTTGGTCCATCTGGGGTGTGAGCAGGAACTCCCCATCCGCAGCAGCTCAAATGCCAGCTCCTCTGCTTGTCGAGCTTGAGCCGGAATATACCGCCGTGTCTCATTAATGGAATTTTCAAAGTTAAAAGAAAAAAAAAAAAAACCACAAAGAAATTATTCCTCAAAGCAACTGTGAAACCTTTGCTGCAAAAGTGAATAAGCCTGCTTCTGCTCCAAACTGAAGTGAACACCGAAGGGGACGCGAGGCCGGGTGACAAAAGTGACGGCCGAAGAGGGGTGCTCAGCGGGGAGGCGCCTTCCCCCCGCGGCGGCGGGAGCCGTGGGCGCACACTCGTGTGCACAGTGACACCTAGTGACACGGCCTGCGTGGGGCCGTGGGGCCGCTCTGCCGGGCCCTCTGAGCCGCTGTGGTCACAGCTGCGGCGCAAATAGTCCTGACTTTGGCAGTTCTCTGAGACTTGTGGGGGTTTGGGTGTTTTGTTTTTTTTTTTTTTTTTTTTGTTTTTTTTTTTTTTTTTTTTTTTCCCGGTGTTTTTTTTTAATTTTTTTTTTGTTTGTGTTTTTTTTTTGTTTGTTTTGTGTTTTTTTGGGTTTTTTTGGGTTTTTTTTGTTTTGGTTTTTTTTTTCCCAAAGGCACAGACATCCCTACCTTGTCAGGTTAACGGCTAACCTTCGAGCAGCTGGCTGCAAATCTAAAGACTAACTTTACAGTCTTACCTTGGTGTGGTGCAAAAGGTAGTTTTTATTCCAGGTGCCATTTGTGGCGGCATTTGCTGGGTTGTGGTTTTTTTTTTTCCCCAAATTATTTCTAATGTTACCTTACCCCTGGCAACTGGAGAACTAGACACAGAATGAGTTTATTGTTCGAGCTGTCATTCAGCTAAAAGGAAGTCTTTCCAAATGTAGCTTGATGAGGAAACTCTTTTAATAGTCCTTTAAAAAACTGAACGCTTTTAAAATGCTTTGTAAGCATGAGGGTTTTAAAACAAAATAAAAATCCATGCTTTTCATACCTGTATTCTTTGCTTCCTTAGTTGTGGCTGGGATACCCCTGTGTTCCGGGGTGGGTACCTCTCTGCATCAGACCTGTTTAGATAAATGGCACTTCGTTTTGGCCTTAGAAGATGCTTTTCAGGTGGTTACTTACTTTCACCATGCAAACACCTCATTTTCCAGAAATGCTTCCAGGTCTGGAGCGCACTGATGGGGGTCACTGACCCTGGGAATGCGTGGAGAAAGGGAAATGTAAAGAAATAAGCCCAAGCATAGAAAATTCAGTGGCATCAGTCAAAAGGGTTTTTCTTTTTTCAGTGCAGCCACCCTGGGTTTTCATGGCAGCCAGGCTAAGACCAGAGTTTTTCCCTTTCATTTCAAGATGCATATGGGTGGTTTTCAAGCCTTATTTCTAGAATGCCAAGTCTGAGATATGAAGCTGCCAAGCCTTTACCCCTTGTGAATCAGAGATCTCCTATTGTCTTGCATTTGAAAATCCTGGGGAATTTTAACTTCGAGTGAAAATTTATTGACTTACATAAACAACAGAAAGTAGAGGCCCTCAGAAGAAAATTTCTTGGGAACATGCTTTATTTTAGGTCTAAATGTAGTTCCATTGAGTTTAATGTGATCACTTAACTGTTTAAAGTGAAGTACACAGTCAAGTGTTTTTCTGCATCAGAGCCATGAGTGCCTAAAGCAGCATGGTTAGGGCACTTACTGACCAATGTCAATCATTTTGTCAGCATAGAATGAATTCATAAACATAGAGGAGATTTGTAAAACTCAGTTTAGATATTCGCATACATTTTATTAATTTCTCCTGAAGGCACAACTGAAGAGGGATGTGTTTTTCTTTGTATGCACATGAAGTGCTGCTTAAATCCTTGGCTCTACATGAGTGATTTTATTAAAATCAAGTATAATACAGCTTAGCAAAATTGTTTCTTAATTATTAAAGCAATTAGAGAGATCTAAGAAAGAACTTATTCCCACTAGGCTAAGCCTGCATATAAAGCCTCCCTTTCAGCTTCCTATTTCAGTTGTTCCACATTCTTATAAAACGCCTACTAATCACCCCCTAAGCTCAGGCAAACACAAAAAGGGTGAAGTGCTATCAGAAAAAGGTATTGACAACACCACCAGCATATAGTTAGGCTAACGATATGTTCCTGCAGTCACTTTCAGCTGATACAAGTACAGAAAAAGCCTTTCTTCCACCCACGCAGAAGGTCTGGAGAGGGAATGGATCCAGCTGAAAGCTAACCAGTAATACCAACAAAGGTACTTTCTAGCCAGATAGCTTTTCTGGCTGTACCAGGTTAGCACAGGAGATGGGCAGGAGAGCCAAAGTCCAGCTGGAAGGTATAATCTCCCCTTTTAGCGGCTGCTTGTTCTTTCCTTGGCTAAAAGCATCAGTGGAGCACCACCGCAAGGATTTACCCAAGTTCAGCTCTTCTTTTGTGTGTCCAAAATCTATTGCAGGCTTTAGCCTTGTTAGCTTTAAAGAGAAATCATGCTGGCCATCTCCATCTCTGCCAATAAATATCTTCTGAATCGCTTCATGCTTTTTAGAGCAGTATTTCCTAACAGCCAGGATCTGCACTGTAGACTTTGGTCATCAGTTGATTTAGTAGCTCTCCTTAATAAGTGCATCCAACACACCTGCTCTGCCACAGAAGCACTTTACTTGCCCAGGCACAGCGGGGCTGTGGAATAGTTGCAGTTGTGATAAAGCCCCCAAAGGGTCCTATAAAACCAATGGGGTCAAGAGAGTGTCACCCCACGCAGGTACCACCATTCCCAGTGTTGTCATTTGTTTCTGTTTAAGTATTATGTTTAGACTGGTAGCAATTGCTGTAGTTCAATCACTCAAATGTACCTGTGATTAATAATTGCTATACTCTAAGACGTGTAAAGTTTTACCACTGTGTCCTAGAGGGCTTGTAACAAGAATGACCAGTTTAAAGCTGAAGCCAGGAATGTGGTAATGAGTGCATATAATAGAAATGTTAATTAAAACACTCTAAGGAGAGAGAAAGGAGGGGAAAGCTGTGTGCCCCGTGTTATCATGTGATATCCCTACGCCCATTCACAGAAAAAGGGAGCCAGGGAAGCAGGAAAAAAGACATGGTTGTACTCAAGCTAAAGCCAGCGGCTCTAAGCAGGTTTAAGAGCCGTCTTTAACGATGGCAGCCTGGTGAGCTCCCAGTATGTCTCTACACGTAAGTCTGAGAAACACGTCACGCTGCGAAGACCCCGGGGAAAGCCAGCCCCAAGCATGTAGGAGGGGGTAATCAGACAAACTCACAAGCTGAGATGCAGGAACAGCTAAAGAGGATCGTTATTGTTAAGGGTCTAAATAACACGGTTCTTCTCTAACTTGGTCCTGTTATTGCAGACCTGTGCTTTCTAAATAAGTACATTTTTTTTTATGCCTAAGACTTTTCTAGTGAAAGCAGTGACTTTGAGTAATCTGACAAACACAGGGCACTGTGTGGCTTGCAGCCCTGGGTGACCGTATTGTACGCGTACGGCCCAACACCCTGATGCGTTTCTCAAAAAATGTATTAGATGCACCTCCCTGAGCCGCGCTGATAAACGTAGGAGTTCGTATGTGAGGGTCATGACAGAAGAGGGGATTGTGGATGTCTGGCATTCATTAGAAAAGCCCTTTGGATTATAGGGGAAGTGCCCTAAGCCCAGAGAGCCTGAAGAAGCTTGTAAATGCTGCTGTGATTTTCTTCCTCCAGTGTGACTCTGGCAGGAGACACTGAGAAAAGGCCACTGGAGAAGGGCAGAATCAATCACAGAAATTTTTAATGGCCGATAGAGGTGCAAAGTGTCTTCCAAGATAGAAGGGCACATGAGAGTCTTCTGTTTGAGTGAAGAGATCACCTCTGAACTTCAGTTGCCAGAATTCAAAGAATTCAAGGCCTTTGCAAACATACTTGCTTCTCAGATTGGAGAGTTGCCTTCACCAGAGAGTGGAGGTACTTAGAAAAACACTGAAGTTGATGTTTAATTTGAAATATGTCCTGAATTTTTTTCCTTTTTTTGGTCTACTTTTTTTGTTTGTTTGTTTTCTATTTTTCTGGGGGGAAAGATACTTTCTTTAACCATATTTAATAGAAATGCCTTTTTTTTTTTTTTTTTTAAGGCTACTTCAGCTTAGCATTGGTGCAATTTATTCAAACCTAATTTAAATCCCAGCTCAAACCTACTTGAGGTCAAATGGACTCAGACTTACAGTCCAGCAGCTATCTATACGTTACAGATGTGTTTTCTCCTTCACATGGCAGGCACTGATTTAACAAAATTCTGAAAAATGACTTAATTTAACATATGTCCTAATAACCAGTTGCAGTTGATTTCAATATACGCTTAAAGTTAACTGTGTAGTTAAATGCTTGGCTGAATGATGACCTGTATAAATTATTCATTTAATTATTCTCTAGTTAAAAGAACTCAAGTTTTTCATGATTGCTTGCAGTTGTGTCTGAAAGTAACTGTTGTGAATCCAATCCTTACAGAGAATTGTCTAAGCCAGTTAGTAGCTACTTATCTCCTGCCTCTCCCTGTAACATCTGGATCGGTTTCTGGTAAGATCATGCTAAACGAGGGTGAGAAACCTGAAGAATTAAATTAAGGGGAAGTTATAGAAGTTTCCTGGACTGTAGTTCATTGCCAGAGGGTGACTCATGTTGGTGAGAAATAACAACAACAATAGTAATTATGGATACGTCCCAAGCCAGGAATTAAAATCTGTGCAATCAGGTTTACATTCTCAGATGAGTTTTTGCTAAATGATTTGGAACAGAAGGTGAGCTACTCAAAAGGAAGAGCAGAAATTATTTCAGAATTCCTCCCTGAGAAGGGGAGCATTTCCAGATACATGAAATACATTTCTCCTGCACTCCAAAATAACATAATGGGATGTAAGACTTATAGCTCTGGTTATGCGGTTCAGTCCTTTGTTCTCTTCCCCCAGGACGATTTTGTAAGCCAGTAATTCAGAGAAACCTGAAAGCATTTCCTAGGATAAATACTGTTCATGTTGTTCATCTTGGAGAATAAAACTTCTACTGTTTTCTGCTTATGTTTACTGATTATCTGTTAGTGTGTGTGCACTGGAGCGGAAGGGCATAACCCAAATCCCACAGATATAAAGACATCTAAACCAGGTTTATGTCAAATCAATTTTAGTTAATTTTTGTTCCCTGCTTCATTTCCCAGTGAAGCATGTAACAGTTCAGTTTAGCTGAAGCGCAGATGAGATGTTATAGTGTTAGGTACTTGATTTTATAGTTTTGATATAAAATAGTATTTTATGTTTTCTATTTTTTTCAAAAAATAGAAATATTTGGTATTTATAGTTTTTCTATAAAATGGGAAACTTTTGCCATCTTTACATCTCACTTGTAGGAGCAGTGACTGACAGGACCGTTGGATTTCCTTTTCAGTCAGGTTGCTAATACCGTTTAGGAGTCAGAGGCTACACAAACGAAGGTGCAATGGGGCTGGATGATCATTCTGCATTCACATGTTCGTTCTTGAAAAGGAGGAAATTGCATTACATTAAAATTTCATCTTGATTCTTGTCAGAGGCCGATGCTCTAGATAATCAGC
>NW_009630465.1:17969-19633 GCF_000690535.1 Cariama cristata
GAATACAGGTAACTGGCAAGTTGGGGCCTGTAACACAGGGGGGGTTTCCTCTTAATTTCCCCATCTGCTGGTCTTGCAGTAATTACATACTGCTTTATCTTCAGGGAGGAGAATGTATATGTGCCTTCTTTATTTAACTACTAAACCTTGGCCAAACATCTTACTTAGGCCTTCATTTTGCCTTCAAGAGTTGGGAACTAACTTTACAGTGTCCTTCTCTTAAAACTTGCTTTGTGATGTTAGCAATTGCTTTCAGTTTGTCACAATTTTTGCAGTATTTCAGCTGTATTTGCCCCATGTGCGTGTGTACAGTGATGCGCTGTGGGCCAGGTCTCGGTCCAGTCTAAGTCTGCGATGGATTTAGCTCAATGAGTAACATTTTAGCTCAGTTTTAGAAGGGAAAAACTGTTTTGAAAAAAAATCAGTTCCCATCATTCCACTTAAGATCCTATTTCGTTATTATTGTTTTCTCTACTTTTTTCCCTGGCTCAAGTTGAGGATTACTATATTTATTACGTCTGAGAAAGGACATAACATGAAGCAGTCTGAGCTCTGGAGGATGTTAGTGAGGAGGTATGTGAATAAAAATCTTTCAGGGTTTCTTTGCTCTCATGTCAGTAAGGCTGCGCCTGTTCAGAGATTTGTGCCGTTCAGCTTCTTCAAGAAACTGGTGAAGATACTGAAGGGGGGAAATAATTGAGGAAAAGATAAGACACCGATGGAAGTGAAGTGTTGCTAAGATGAAGAGGGTAGCTGACTTTGCTTTTACTGTATTTTTTTAAAAAACAGCAGAACTTAGTGAGCTACATAAAGATAGAAGTATATAATTTTGCTTCGCTTCTGCTTTCAAAAGTTTGGACAGACTACTTTTCAATTCTACTTCATAAATTGTATTTTTCAATCCATATCATGTCAGTCCATTAACTGGAGTGACTGA
Source organism: Cariama cristata (assembly GCF_000690535.1). Taxonomy (NCBI): domain Eukaryota; kingdom Metazoa; phylum Chordata; class Aves; order Cariamiformes; family Cariamidae; genus Cariama; species Cariama cristata. The sequence continues at coordinate 18,907 of NW_009630465.1, forward strand.
AAAAGAGAACAACCAGGCCAAAATTGGCACTGGAGAAATTATGTTACCAAATTTATATAATCACCTTGTAAAAATTGCTCTCTGGCTTCGCTGAAATCTTTTTTGCACATTTCAACATGATGTCATGGGATTTGCAAAGATGCCACATCACAAAATAAAAAACCTTTGTTAATTAAAAAGAGGCAATCACTAGCATGACTAGGTTAAGGCTGAGGATTTTTGTGGTCTGAGTTCCAGGTGATAAACCTTTGCACTTTACATAATTTTGGTGATACAGAGCAACACATATTTGATGTTACAAACTGTCACCTCTTCTCAACCTCTACATGCCAACAAGTTTGATAAGCATCATATTTCAAGCTGTAACAGTATGTTAATCTTTAAACTTACCGCTTTGACTAAAGTCTTCTAAAGGTTTGCATTGCAATATACTGATTGCAATTTGACTAATGTGAATACCAAGCCTGAATATCTTCCTTACATAGGCTTTGCTGGCATTCTCATCTCTTGTTTGTGTTATATTTAATTTCCCTATATGAAAGGGTTTGGACTTGTCCTATGGCCTTAATATTAGTACAGATATGGAAATAAATGGCTCAGTGTCATGTCGCTCAGCAGTTCCTGAATTCTGATCCTAGCTATAGCGATGAGTGCTGGATAGCTTTGGACAATTACTTTAAAACTAATTTATGCTCTCCTAAAATCATAGAATCATAGAATCATTTGG
>NW_009630466.1:0-49072 GCF_000690535.1 Cariama cristata
AACGTACACACCTTGTCCAGGATCGTGGAGATCAGTCCACAGCAGGCATCTCTGCTGACAACCCCTACCACCTTAAAAGCGCGGATGAGGAAGGTGTTTCTGACTTACTGTCTTGTGTACAGCATCCAGCATCCTTTCAGCAGACTTACCGTGCTGCGTGTAGCATCCCTTCATCTGCTGGAAGAAATCCCTGAAGTTAAATGCTCGCTGAACTGAGAGCTGCTGCTTCTTGAGACACGGCCATTTATGCCTGACAGTCCTCAAAGAAAAAAAACTTACACTTCAAAATAGATTCCTTCAGCTTACTACATTCAAAGTAAAATCCTTTTATGTATTCATCTCTTGTGAATGAAGACATTCACAACCCCCCCACCCCCCAAGAGTTAGTCTTTAATCTGTTAGTAGGTATTACAGTTCCCCCCACACCCCTTGGTTGCCACCACTTGTTGAGAACTAATTGGTTCACAAAGAATTTAAATTGACTTTAATATTCAGAGCAAAATCTCTGATAGTTTACAGCTAATAAAGGCAGTTTGCATAGATACAGTCTTCAAAGTTACCCATCTAAAACTTTATTTCTGTTGCTTTTTCTATGTAATGAATAGAGGAATCCTTAAAACCATTCATGGAGAAATTGTGTTCTAAAAATGCACTTTTACCCTACTCTAGTTAAACTTTCTGTACAATTAAACACATGGGTATGAAATTCTATATGACTTGTTTACAGCTCATGAAAACAATTTGCAACAAGTAATTTGCAAAGTTGTTACTTCAAAATAAGCAAAAAAACTTCCATTTTTTTTGTTTTAAATGCTATAAACAATGTATATTGGTGTCTTATGGTCCAACTAAAAATTGTTCCGGTTTATTTCTGCCTAGTATAGGCAATTTATTAAAACTTCCATGGAGTATGGTTACAAATTCTTACAAAAAATGTAGCTGCTGTGTAGAGTTTCAGTTAAACTTGCCCATACAATTACAGGAAGAAATCCATTTATAAGGTGTTTTTAGTCAATATTTCACGTCCCTCCGATAACTTAATCATTATTCATTCCACTATGGAGATGATCATTCAGCGTTGTCTTAGTTTTTAGTCACTGCTTGTAATAAACTTTAGAAATTTCTTCTCATGGATTTACCCTGAGTTGTGAAAAACCTTTTGTCCCTTCTTTCAGTAGGGGCTGGTTTTCTAGGCCATCTAGAACTAGAATCTCTGGAACAGTCTAAACACTTGCTTTTTTTATTTTAAGTATTAGCCCTCAAGCAGTTAGTCATAACAAGAAGCTTTGCTTCTTAGAAATTGGTTGTGTAAGTCACGTTTGTCTGGATGGAGTAAGGAGTTACTGTTTTCAATACTGTAGTCCTGTTCACACACAAAGACAGAAGAAAGTAGTTTTTCTAAACACAATTCTGCGTGGATAAAGTCTTCCAAGAAGTCCTTCAGCACCACAAGCTTTTCTTCACTTGCTGTTCACTCATTTTCGGATTCCTGTCACACACAACCGCAATGAAACCAGTGCCTCAGAGCAGAATTCCAGCTCAGACCTTAACCACGCTGCTCCGTGCCTTGGGACGGTGATTTCTGTCGATCCAATTGACATTAAACAAAGACGTGTAATTGCTTTTCTGTTTTCTCTGAATAAGAAGTACGTGGCATACCTGTCAGTGTCAATGAGAGCCGAGCTTGGATGTAGACTGAATGGCAACCACCCACAGCCTTGTAGGACACCTCAAGAGCCAGTTCAGTGTTCGAGCACTAGATGTAAGAATTTATTTCTGTATTATGTCTCCAAGCCAGCTGGAGCTTACACTTGCTTAACTTCACTGATGTAAGTCAGTCTCTTTCAGTCTGATTGGTGCAGTTCACAGTGGTAGAGTTAAACCCAAAGACAAGAAATGGTAACTCTTAAGACTTTAAAAGATATAACACAATACTTTCTGCTCCTGAGGACATCCTTGTTGTACCCAACTCCAAGTTACCATTTTCACTTTTGAGAAAATAGGGTAAACTTGTGAAATCTAGCTATATTTAGGCAAACATAATAGAGACCTGCCTTCTAAATAACAAAACTCCTTTTATACCTCCTTTCTAAATTTCACCTGTAGCCAAGCACTTTCCCTTCTCACAGTGCCTGAATATACCTTTCCCTGGCTATGAGGACAAGTTTTAGATTAGAAGTGATGCTGTAACCTAGCTTGGTTTCATTTTCAATTTTTCATTTTTTTTCACTGGAACCCGTGGTACTGAATACCCCTCCCTTGAAATGGATGGCAGTTTTGAAATTTCCTACATAGGAAATTTCAGAGCACAACTTCTGATCAGGTATCAGTAGATACAGCAGTAAAATTTGCTCTTTTCAGCTTCATCAGGGATTTGCTCAGTGTTTCTTCTATTGTTATTTTAGTCTTAGCCATCCCTTGAAGCAGGTCTGTGAAGGGCCATGTCTACATTTCTGTTCAGTTCGCAGTAAGACATTACTGACTCTAGTAGGGACAGAAGCAGGCAGGAGGACTTTGGCTCAAGGTGTGACTCTCTCCTGATTACCTTGGGAAGACTCAAGGTAGAGAAACACTGTCATTCTTCATACCAAACAGGGATATTCTGATTTGGGGAGGGAAAGGAGAAATTGCCTTCTCCATTAAAATGCACAACGCATTCTGCATCGGATGATGCAGTCATAGTGACTCTACTTCTTCTCTGCCTTCCCCCCCTCACACCTGCCTACACACATGCAACACACGTGCACACACTTGGGTCGATCTGACTCCATGCCCGAGAGCACACCCTTTTCAGGACTGGGTAAATCACGCTTTCTTACTGCAGCCCATAAAAAATTTTTTTGCAGTCTGCCTTGGCATTTGCCCAGTACTTTGCAAAATGGGACTGATGGAAGGGGAGTAGATGCTATACATTTGTGACAGGTTAATATATCAATAAATCTTTTTCCTACAGCTTTATAATCATAATGAAGTCGCAACTTAAACAACAGAGTCTGTTGTCCAAGTTTGTTTTAAAAAAATGCAAGGTTAAACTTGGCTTTCTTAGTGGCAAGCGAGTTAAAATGAGAGCAATATTGATTATTGCCTCAGTGCAAAAATGAGAGCAGTATTGATTATTGCCTGAGCAGCACTGTGATCTGCTTGCAGCAACCTGTGGAGAATAGAAATTTAAACAAAGGGAGAAAGTGGGCCAACAGCTGCAGATGGTGGTTAAACAGACCCTCAGCTGCACACAGGTTTCCCAACGATCTTGGCTGTAGTCGCATACTCCTCAAAACGTTCTTAGGGTCATTAAACAGAGGGTCCTTTAATTGTCTGTTGTTATAATGGTTTCAAAGAGAATTTGGCCATTTCTGTTCAGCTACACCTCAGATAAATTCACACCATTTTCCATAGCCCGTAAACAATCATGCCATCATATGCCAGAGAGATGCATTCTTACTCCCTCTTCAGCTCCAGAGCAAGGAACAAGGGCCTCTTCACACGGCTTGCACATGTAAGGAAGGTCCTGGTAGATCTTCAGCCGCTTTGCTGAATCGGTGGCAGCTTTTCCACACAGGTCTCAGGAGGCTCTGAGTCATTAATGGACCGCTCACCTTTGCTCTAAACCTGGACTCTGGCTTGGTTTAATCGGCAAAGCTGATGGGGTTTTTTCCCTATCTGGACTAGTAGGTATGACTCATAACATCTCATGGCACTGTGTATTTTCAAAGTTCATCTGATCAGGCCTGTATTTGAAACCACTCTGGGTTTAAATGCTAGTAAATCTACTGCAGATGTGAGACTTCTATATCCAAGCCCAGTTGGCAGGTTGGGATGTGCGTCCCTATGCAGATGTGGTGGAAAAGCATCCAATTCATGTGTTCAAGCTCTTAAAGAAGTCTTAACACCGGCACTAGGCCTGCAGCTGCATTAACTTGACTTAAAGGCTGGCTTGCCTTTCAAACTGCTGTAGGCAAGGACGAGGACTGCATCCCCTACAGCTGCCCATGAGATGTACGGATTCCCCATCCCATTTCACGGATGGCCAGTTGTCTCACTTCTAATAGGGAATCAAGTTTTGACTCTAAATTAGAGAAATTGGGGCAGTGCTGTGGCATGACTGGCTATTTAGCAGGCAAGCAGAGCATCTAAAAATGCTCCAGTTTTTTACACCAGTGCAACTCCAGAGATTTTAGGCAAATTATGTGAGCATGAAAGGTCTTCTCAATGGGTTTTGCATGGCTGTCGCTACAGCTTACAGTCTGCAGCTAAGTACCCCTTAGGGTTAAGAACAGATCCAATGAGGTTGGGGTTGATACACCACTGGCGAAGACTGGTGTAAATGTTTGTATTCCTACTGTTTGTACCTTATCAATGTTTTTTCTCTCTCTGAGATGTTTATTGTGAGCCCTTTCGTCAGTAATGAAAAAAAATGCACTTTTCTATAGAAAGAAATTACACTTGTTGGAAAAAACAGGCCTCAAAAAGAATAAAGCTTAGTTAAAACTTTACTAAGCATGTCAGCAAATTCTGTTTAGCTTTTTGACTCATTGCCCCCCTTCATATTATTCCCTCAGCTCACAGTAGATTATGCTTCTATATAATGACAGCTGTCTTCTTAGAGATAAATCTTGAGGTTTTGACACTGCAGAATGTAAATAGCACCTCAGAGTCACAGCACCTTTCTTATCTCGCTAATGAGGTACCAAGAGGGGAAACAGTGACGCAAGTTCTGGTTTAGTCCTGAGACAGGTCCCACCCACGCTGGGAAAGGGTTGCCCAGAGCCACAGCACAGGCTCATCTGTTGGTGCCAGCAGAAAAAAAAAACTTCTTTCACTGACAGGTATATGAATGAGAGTTCATGAACATCAGACTAGGTCTCTTCACATCATTTTCTCCATATTCTTTTGTCCATGGGGAAAGTAGTACTTAGGAGCTTGGATCTTTCCCATTAGTTGAGTGAATCATGATGAGTCTGGAGGCAAGGGGCAACAATCAAGAGAGAAACAAGCCTGCTAATGCCTAATTCCTTTCCAAATGTATAGTTCCTTATAGCACATGAGAGGCTGTTTTCGAAGAAATGTTGTTGTATCCTCATCTTTCAAACATCGTGCACATTGTGCATATGGAAGTAAGTCAATCCTGTTGGGGGCCTTCCATTCAAGTTGCTGGTTTTTCAATCAGAAAAGACGAGGCAGCGTGATTAAAATTCAAATTGCCAGGTTTTGCTGGTTTCAGACGTCGGTTGTAAAGCATATTTGTTAAGCACCATCTGCTGTACATTCAGAAAATAGCAACCAAAATTGCTATTCTCTTTCCAGCTTTTAAATCAAAATAAAATTATTTAAATTCTGTCTACCACATTATTTCATCTCTGGAATGTTAAAACTTCATTTATATAGTCCTCCAATTGCATTATCTACCTATGTACAGTTACACATAGACCACAGACTGGGACAGACACTTCGGGGAGAAACTACGTTACAAGACACCATGTCCTAGAATAGGGCAGTGGAAGGAGATGGGGAAACAATAGCGATGGTGAGCCTGATTTCCAGATGTACTAAATACAACAGGATGAATACAACTAAAGACAAAGCAGTGTCTTTCAAGGGCAAATTTAATGTGTGGCAACCACAGGACATGATCATAAAAGCAGAAGCTGTGCATCAGTTAAAAATCCTAAGTGGGGATTATTAGCTTTTCAGTAGGGTTTAATCAGCAGAACAATTACTACCAATACTCCCGAACATCACAATTCTATTGATGGTGAACTGTGACAAAGAAAAGCACTCCAATTATTAGCCTGAATTAAGTGAACAGCCTGAAAGGCATAAATAAACCTAGAGACTGTTTAAATAAAAAACAGCCACCAGACTTTTTTCTCAGCCTCCGTGCAAAGCCTTTCTTCCATATTTTTCTTACAGACGATTTTTCTCTTTGAGCATTTTAATGAAAAAAATGAGTATCAGAAGCTGTCCAGCTCAGAACAGGTCACATAGGAGCAAGGAGAGAAGGATTGCTCCTCTGATGTGCAAGGCACAGGCTGCCTGAAGAACAAGACAGCAGAGGTGGAGGAGCCTGAGCCTCAGATGTGCTTTGCTGGAGCTCCTTGTCCTCTTTTCCTGTCCTGCCTGTCCCCTTCCTCATTGCCCTTGCAGCCCATCTGTCCATCTTGCCTCAAGAGAGTTTCTCATTTTGTACCTCTGCTTCCATCTCCGGGCATTTTTTTGCATAGTTGGATCTACCCAGCAGTGAATGTGAGCCTTGTAGGCTGGGGGTTGTCACCAACAGGACCCATAAACCACACATTAGGGAGGGCCATGGGTCTAAAAAGCTAAAGCTGTGGATTGTAGCCTGGTCTTTTCCTGTGTAAAGCTAGACATCTTCATTATTTGTGTTGTTCGCCCTTTGGTACCACGTCCTAGACACTTTGGTCAGAGCACCCGAAGTGCTCTGCTAGAGGTGCCCATGGGACCTATAGTAGGTCTACTAGAGCTGCTAGAAGTGCCCATGGGGCCTATAGTAGGTCTACTGGAGCTGCTAGAAGTGCCCATGGGGCCTATAGTAGGTCTACTAGGGCTGCTAGAAGTGCCCATGGGGCCTATAGTAGGTCTACTAGGGCTGCTAGAGATGCCCATGGGGCCTATACTACGTCTACTAGAGCTGCTAGAGGTGCCCATGGGATCCATACTCTGCCTCCATGAACAGTGCAAGTGCCCTGAAAAAGGTCAGTCTGTAAAGCCCTTATGTTGGGCAGACAAAAAGTGCACCGTTTTGGGGCATAATCTCACCAAGGGTCAAGTGAAGGCTGGCAAGAGAGAAGTGAGAGTAAAGTCTGTAACTGCACACTGCTTTGGAGGAGAATTAATATTGCAGCCCTCTTGGTGAGGAGTCTGCATTCAAAATGGGTAGGAAAAATAATAATGAATCACTGTGACCACTGAGTGGTTATTTGGGGTAAAAGTTATGTGTGACCATGTAAGTAGTCACCAGGTACACTACTAGCACGCAGGGTCTGATCACCCAGCCTTTGAACTACAGACCTTGCCATCTCTGCATTGCCCTCACAGCTCAGTAACGGAACAAAGACTGGTGAGACGAGCCTGCCCGCCCCAAAACGAACATTCAGTGCCTGGCGATACTGAAGCAGCCTGTCACTGGGGGATTCACATCAATATACTTAGTACAGACCAGGCAAGGACTCCCACAGCTACAGAGCATGCAGCACCAGTAGTCCTATAAATTTGAAGCAAGCAAAGTTCTGAATCTCTTACCTTCTGTGCTCTCCTCTTCTTGGTCCAGGAGGGAGAAATCCACCAGAGAAGGTCTTCTCGCTTGGCACAGAGCAAAGCCTTTTGCGTTCATGATCTACTTATCCTTTCAGAAGTGGGGTAGGTTCCTCTTCGCAAAAAAATAAAAATACTTGGCAATCGTGAGGCCTGATCGGGAGCCCAATGGACATTAACAGGAGTCTTGCTCAAACACAGATCAGTGGATTTCTAACAAATTCATTGTTCCTCAAGTTTCTGTGATTTTTGTAAAGCATTATCATTTCTGTTCCACCAGTGGGAAAACTAAGGCAAATAGCAGCGAAGTACCTTGGCCAAGTGACACCACATAAACAAATCACCAGGTGAACAAAGGGTCCCAAAACCCCAACTCCTAAATCACAGGTAAAAGTACAGGAAAACACTTTGCGTGGCTTCTCCCTCCCCTCCCAAGAAATAACCGTATTTAACATCAGTTCTCAGGAGAACACAGTATCAACCCTTGTGTGGGAGACACTGCTTTTCTGAGTCAGACCTTGCAAATCAGAACAGCAGTTTTCACTGACAGCTATGAAATAATCAGGCATCAATATTTATCTGCATAAAGATAATAAATATTAAGTTTATAAGGGAATAAATAATGTCTTTACAAACATACTCATCACAATCCTACTTTTACAAAATTATATTAGTACAATATTCTTGCAAAAACTGTATAGACACTCAAAGACAAGCCATGTCAAAGTTACCGCACAGTTTTGCAGTTCTGAAAGCTACATTAAGCTGCATAACCGTTTTAGATTCAACAAAAGTATAAACTGAGACATACTGAAGACAGAAATTCAGTAAAATTTTAAATAGATTTCATATTTACATGAATGTACCTCAGGTGAAATCTGCTAAAAATTTAGCATGAGTAAGGAAAGCAATTCTAAACATTAAAATGTAAACATTCGGCAGTGATGCGCTTGACTCTACAGAGCATTCTCTATAAATTGCATATAAAACATTTCAAGTAACCCATCCATACATTAATGGCTTCAAACATCTAACATATGTGATACACACTGTAATTTTCCCTGCAGCTTCTCTTTGCCTTGATCATTTGCAGGGTAACAATTGATTATAATGAACAAGAAATGAAAAAAAAAAAAAAAGGGGGAAAAAAAAAAAAAGCACTTCTTGTCTTTTGACATAAGTATTGTTCTGTGGGTTCCTCTAAAGTTATTCTGGGTGCACACCAACATGAAGACAGCCAGGGCTGTACATCAAACCCAGTGGGTTCAAACACCTGCATATTTACACCCCAAACTAGCAACATTCAGATGCCTAAGGTGGGAGAAATAATTTCCTCCAAACTCTACTCATTTACTTCATTCCCTTCAAGGCACAGTAAAATTTTAACTGTAGAACTGCATCAGGACACATCCACTTCTGGGGTTTGATCCATAATCTGTAAAACCCAATCAAGTTTTTTCTATGAGTTTTGAATGCCACTCAATGATACTTGTTAAAGTTGAATACTTGCACTAAACATTAAAAAAAGCCTTCAGTTTCTAAATTCTCTTTTCTTCATCAGTTTCTGTATTCACTCTTCCTTTTTCCTTATTAATACCATTTATAAATATTATTGTGAAACTAAGTTAAGTATGACAAATTCCTTTTTTTTCCCCCCTTCATTTAGAAAATGTGATCTCTTGTAGCAAATTATTTATACTGACTTGGGCTGCAGATGCTTTTATTCTAAAACAGTGTTATCAGAGTTTTATAATGAACTACAGCTAGAAGCAATTAGAAGTCTAATAATTGAGGGCAGTCACACCAGGATTGTAGATTACTTCTACAACTATAAAGCCAGGATGGTGCTAGTATGATCTCAAACCAGTTTTAAACTAGCATAGCTAGCAACAGTTAACTCACTGAAATTGTTTCCTACTTTTACCAGTGCAAAAGAAAAAAAATCAAGCCCAGTATATCCCTTTCTTTTAACAATAACAAGAAATAAATAGGGTAGGAAACTACAATGTAGTGTAAGAAATTACTGTGTTGACATTGGAAATCAATAGAAAAAAATTCTCTAATCTTCTAAACTCTTAAAACAAAAGGCTGCAAAAAGTTTTGCCTTCTATGATGTTCTAGCAGTAGATAGCAGCATGATCATAAAATAAATCTATGTATAGAAACCATGAAGAAATACGAAATATAATGAGATTTAATATTTGATCCTGCCAGACGCTGAACTCTCTGGCCCTGACCCAGCAAACCATTTAAGCATGTGGTTAGAAGACAGCATGTATGTTGCCCCACTGAAGCAAAGGAGGTTATTCAAAGTTTGAGCACATAGTTAAGTGCTTTGAACAATTGGGTCATTAAAGTACCGACCACTTACTGCCAGAGTCTAAGGCTAAATCACCACTATGAACAGGTTGCTGCATCACTGTCCATTACGAGGCTCGCAATCCACTCTTTGAAGCATGCTTTGAAGCATTTCTTCACCACTGGATAAGAAAAATGTGGGTCTGTCCAGGCAGGAAATTTTTACATTCCCATCGTCTCACTTTCATGTGCAAAACCAAACCATACCGATGCCCAGGTATAAGCATCACTTAGGGAAATACAAAGCGCTATCAATGATAATGGTCATTACACAATGCCACTGCTCTCCCCCCACACGTACACACTCCATCAGAGCCAGCTTCCTCCTGTAGGCAGGGCTAGCAGTAACTCATAACTCACAGTGAAAAGGGTAAAGTCATGCCAATAGCAAACGCTGCGTGTCATATCTAACTCTGCTTAGAGTTTCTAAGATGCTGCTTGATGCTGAGCAACGTTGCTGCCTGGTAAAAGTGGCGTTGTCAAAAAGAAAACTTGTGCCATCTTAGTAGCAAGTAGAACTTGCAGTTTTATCTCAAAGCCAGGAACAAGACTAGTTACAAAAGTGCATTTGTAGCCTTTGTTCTGACAGTTGTAGACTGGGAAATGTGTGTTCACTAAAACATATATCCTGTAGGAAACCAAAACAGGTTTGTTGTGCTAGTGGAAGCACGAGAACAGAATTCTGCAGGTTTGTCTCATCTCAGCCCAGGAAATAAGATCCCTTTCCTTAACTTCCGTGACATCTTCTACTGTGATTTAAGGGTTGTGAGAAAAGTAGGAATAAACACGCATAACTTTATTTTAATTATGGATTTCTATACCTGCCAATACACACCTGTTCTATTCAGATCTCAACACACAATTCCGCCGTGGTTGACTTGAGTTTTTTGGGTGGTTGGTGGGGTGGTTTTTTTGCTCAGGGAGTACGGATGTACTTGGCCTTTGCCAGAGAACACTTTCAGTATAGTTCTTACCATTTAGAGGGAAAATATCCACATCGAAAAAAAACCCTATTACTACTTTCACCTTTCTCATTTGCTTCTTACCCTTAGTTTGCCATCCTTCATCTTTATTTCCTCACATTACCGTACCATCTTCATTTAAACACAGTGCCATAGCCGTCTGAGGGATCAAGAGCTACCTCGTGTTCATTTTGTCGTTACAGACTCTGTTTGGTGTTCAGGTGTCATGGTGATTATGGCACTAGAAAGACTAATCTGTGCAACAACCTTTAAGCAGAGAGAGAACTGTAACAGCAGCACAGTTAGGCCTTTGTCCTGAAAAATTTGCAGTCGTAGACTAGAAATGTTTCTGTAAGGAAGCAGAATAATCTCTCTCACCACAGAGCTTTCTAAAATGCTAAAATGAGGGATCGCAGAACAAGCATTTGATTAGCGTTTTGTAATGTAAAGTTCCTGTTTGTCAAATACCAAGACCTTGGCATAACACCCCCTTAGTCAGGACTGTTCCTGAAATACCTGAAACATCTGACCACTGCAGTGCTAAACGCTGTTGACTGCCTCTCTTTCCAGCCTGTCCAGCTGCAAATGCATGGGCTGTTATTCTCTTATCGGTCAGCTCTGAGATAACTTTGTCCATTTTTGATGAAGACAAAAAAAAAAAAAAAGTATTCCTGTACAGTCACTCAAGATCAGCCCAGCTCTTGCAAATGCCAGGTTCTGTCAGTGGGAAGCCAAGCAGTGTCAAACTCTATTTGAATCCTGTGTTCAAAAAAAGTTGAAAAGCCTCTGATGAGAACAACTTACTTCTTTTGGGTTATCTACAGCAAATACTTATGTGACGCAAGGATGGGGTCACATTTGGGTAGGATATTAAGAATTTTTTGATTTTTTGCTCCAAGTGCATACCTTACTCTATAGAAGAAAGGTGTTCTTGGAAGATGTGGGACTACCTACAGAGTCTTGGGCTACAACTCAAATTGTTCTGCTTGGCTATGGCTTGTCTCCACGGTTTATAAAACTCAACATATATGACAAAAATAGACACAACTGAAAGTAAATGAGGAGGAAGTAAATGTATTTGACCTCCACGTATGCCGACCAAAAGCTGACTTTGAAGTGATGGTGATATGGGAGGTATGAGACAACCTGATGCAAAGCAGACCTGACTAGATTTGTAAAATACCAGTTGACACTCCCCTGGTGACGTATGGCATTTTAGAGCATTTTCTATCTGCAAACTTAAAAAAGATGGATAAACCCAGAGCCTCATTTCCCCAAAGTAATACAGAATATTAAATGACTTGCCAGGGAACACATAGCAGGTTAATGGTGAAGCTATTGATCCAAGTCTTTCCTTGATTCCATCCATTGGATCACAGAGCCGTTTCTCAGAGTTTCCGTTTGGATCATTCTCTGGTTGGAACCTCTGCTCCTTCAAATATATTTCACCTTACACATTGGCAGAAAGTTATATGCACAGGTTGACACAGGCATAATCAAGACCAAAACTTACACAACCATCAGTTTTGCACGGTGAATATACTGTATGGATTACCAACCTTATGCTATTATTAAAACCACATTATTGTGTACTAAACACATTCAGCATGCTAAAATTGGATTATCGGTGAATTTTGTCAAAAATAAACCCCCAGTGATATGCAGGAAGTTTCCAGCCCTAGCATACTAGGGGTAATATTTCATGAGCCCTAGCATACTAGGGGTAATATTTCATGAGCCAAGCCAGCAGAATTAGAAAGAATGCTGCACTAAGGAGGAAGGTGGGCTGCAACCCAAACTCTATGAGGCCAGTGGTAATGCCATTATTGATGTTATGGGGCTAGACTTTCAACTGTCGAATAGCCTGGAAGATGTGGTCTGGGACTGACATGGTCTGAATAGCTCAGTTGGGCACAGGGTAAATACAGACACAGATATAAGACCTGTGCCAAGTTGAAACTTGGGGGCAATTTCTAGAGAAGCAGAACTCCTTTACCTTAGCCTGTACATGTCAACTGAGCAGATGACAGCCATTACTGTTGCCTTGAAAACTGTGGAGTTTGGAGGAAAAAGCTCTACAGCACCATAAGGGTACGATCAGACAGCTTAGAGATAAAACTGCTTTCCTCACTTCCTCAGTCTGCATCACTAAAGCAACAAGCAGGAGGCTATCCTTAATTAGGTGGATGTGAAAAAGCTAAACCAAAGAATGAGTCCTCATTTTGAGATGACCTGTAGGTCAGGTTTCAAATGGAACCATTTTAAGATTTAAAAATAGAGTTTGTCCTGCAGAATGACTGAGTCATCTTTTCACCTGGCATCGATTGAGCATTGCTTGAATGCGATCAGTGGACGGAGAGAGCTGGAGGGCTCTCCCTTCACCTTTCACTCACCTTTATCAGTCAGGAGAAGAAAAGGGAAGGACAGTTCTATACACCGTTCATGTATGCAATTCACTTTGCCTGTATTTTCATTTTGGAAACGCTGAGCAGTATGTAATGAAAATCTATCAGTAATGAAAATCTATCCTAAACTAGAGCTAGGCAAATAACATTTTTAATGGTTTAGACCCCATATCTCAGCATCGAAAGCTAACAGGCTGAAATGTTCTTCTGTCTAACTGATGCTTTAAATTATTTTAATGACTGTGATTTTATACTTTAACTCCTTGGATCAACTGCAATTGTTCTAAATTTCAGCTTTGCCATTCAATTATCACATGAGCCGCATAAAACTCTTCTAGCTCCCTGCTCTGATGGGATCTGCACATTTGCAATTCTGCTTCCCAGTGCACTTGTGTATGTGGCTTCAAAACCCTCTCTGCCAGTAAAACTGAACTATTTGATTGTTCCAAGAAAACGAACTCAAGGGGGACATAAAAAGATCAAGCTGAGTTTATTTAAGATTTGGATAAATGTTCATGGAAAGCTTCTGGCATTATTTGCCCAGCTCTTTTTAACACTGTGGTGGTGCAGCACGTTGGATAGTGTGGTGCCTAAGCTAACCAGGCTCACTCAGCATCTTCCTGCAGGACAGGATCGCAGACAGGTTGTACAATCCAAGTGTGTTGCACCCACTCACTGACCGTAAACTCAGACCTTGCAAAACTTCTTGGAGAGTGAAGAATTCAAGGAGAAAATTGTTCAAAGCATTACAATGTGCAATTTCAATGCAAGGCATAATGGAAGTAGCTGTGTGGGAGGATATTACTTCATTATAAACCTAAATCAGATGCCCAAAGATTTCTGTCATCTCCAGAGACCGTTCCATCAGGCTCTACAAGAGGTTTTCCAGTGGAAGAAAACTAGCCCACCCTCCCTTCAGGCTTGAGAAAGTTGTATGGCTTTTTTAACAGTTTCTAATGAAATCCCGTCTTACTGATTCTCCCTTGGGAGACTTCAAAAGTCATGCAAACTTCAGAGAGCCCACATGTTCGTAAACCTCAAGCAAAAGACCAGTAAGGAAACACACTGCAGTTCTCCAATTAGCATTTGACATTCTCTACTGTTTTTTTGGTGGGGTGAATTTGTCTTTCTTCTAAACCATGCTGATAAATTAAATGAGTTACTAAACCCGGCATTATTTCATGTTTTAAGGCACACGGAAATCAAACACTCTAATTCACAGTGGGATTTTCTTTCTGCATAATATTTGGAGGAAATACGAAACAAACCCAGCAGTTTCAAACATGTTAAAGGGGCTAATAAGTACATGAATTTTTTCTTCAATCTCCTTATTGTATATTCACAGCTACTGCCAAACACAACAACAGAGACGGGGCACTAGGATATGAAATGGGAAGTGGTCACGTTTTCAAAGCGAGTTGCTGGGTGCTGAACACTTTCGAAAATCTGGCCCCTGACTCTTTGGTGCCATTCCAGAAAGAAATGTCTCTATGCTGGCAGTTGGCCAACCAGCTTTGGAAATCGTTTTGCACAGTTATTTCAGTAAAGTATAAAAGCCGATCCCCAGCTTTCTCTGCCTGATTAAGCACTGTCACCAATCACTATGCGGCTCTAAGGTACGCATGAAATATTCCTAGATAAATCCTCCATCTCCAGAGAAATGTGTTTCCTGTTCAACTGTAAATCCAGGTTCTGTGTTGAAACTAATCCAGTCTGGCAGTGCTATGGCCCTAGAAAAGTTTCCTTGGAAACGACAAACTTAGGCAACGGCAAAGTCATCCAATCTTTTCATGCCACTATATTATATTAAAAACACCTGGTTTATTTATACAATGACTTACAGATCAGGGTCCTAGAAATAATAATACATAAACTTTATAGCAAAAAATATACATATAATAATTCATCCTTCTATGATATATAGAAATGATGTATATTTGTGTGTGTGGACATATATATAAATATATGGGTTGTACTTACGTTTAGGGCACTTGTGTATAGATATGTGTATCTACATACACACACTATACATTGATATATCTTTCTAGGTGCCATGTGTGTATACATAAACACACATAAATACACACACAGGAGCATATTTACACTCTGTGAGTAGACGTGTACTTTGCAGAATCTGCACACAAACAGCTGGAGTCCTTCACTGGCTGTGAGCATCAAAGGGGTCAGCAGCCACCCGCATTAGTGTCCGTGGAAAGAGAACTGTCATCGCTGTGGGCACAGGACTGGCTTGATGCATCTTCCTTTATGAAGAACTAAATTTGCCGGACAGTGGCACCCTGCAACGCAGGGCTTGTTGCATGGGCCAATCTCGTTCCAATTGTCGCATGTTTTGACACATCCCGGACCACAGGTATCATAAACTGCACCGTGTTTACACTGGGTTGCTGAAAGGCAGTTAAAAGGAAAAAAATATGCATATTACACAGAGTCCCACGTGGAAAGTTACACATCCATGTGTTTGGTTTCTACTGCAAATATCTTAAAGCACATTTTTGTATGACGATCATCTAGAGGAAAAAATTACTTGTAAAGAGATTCCACTATATTAAATGCAACGCTACTTTACATCACAAATATAAAGGTAACAAAATTCCTAATCAAAAAGGTATCAAGCAGTCTTGAACTTTTTGACAACTTAACTCTGTTGATGGTATATAAAGCTTTGACAAGGGTTCTATCTATAAGCAGATCCATGCTCTATATTTAAGGCTTAACACTGTTTATTTATTTGTTACAATGCCTTTTATCGAAGGTTCCTGAAACATTTACAAGGACAGACAGTAATTATCAGTCCCATTCCTACAGAAAGAAGGGGAGAAAGGAGAGTCATTCACCACATCAGACTTTCTGTTCCTAAGATTATCCTTTCAATATTGCATATTGCAGCAAACCAAAGCAATGCTTTGCTTTTTTCAGCAGCACCATATCTAAAACAAAACAAAACAAAAATTTAAAAAATCAATTATTTCCATGCTTTATGCTATTTTACCGAGGGATCACTGAGAATGAGGATTCTTGTACTTAATGATTCCAATATCTATTCATTGATTTATGTAGTGACAGTTCAATGCATTTCCAACATAAGAGACCACTGAGGGCTCAGCTAAAAGCACTATACTCCCTCCAGATCAATATTTAAACTCTTAACATTTTATATCCTGTCTTTTTAGTATGGAGAATAATACATGGTTCGATAGCAAATAAAAGTCTGTTATTCTTTCTAACGGCTGTGCTGATGGCAAAAACAAGTACTGATAAAATAGTTTATAGATGGTAAGGGACTCTCCAGCATCCAGAATCATCTCTTGCTATTCACACAGAGGTGGTTGCATTAAGAAGGTTTCTTCCATTTTGAGAGAGATTGAAGGTCCAGATTTTTTAAAGAACAGTTCTGCTATGGAGAGAAAAATGCTGTTTTCTTGGTGAGGATCAGTCTTAGAGTGCCATTACAGTACTATTATTATTCATAAAGAGAAAATAGGCAGAAATAAATTGATTAAATATGTATAAGAGTGTATTACAGAGAATGGAAGTCTTAGTGCTAAGAAATCATAAATTTAAGGGGTTCCTCCTCACCATTAACAAAGTAACCGTCAAAACAGCATCAGCTTCTTGCAAGTTTTACTTCTTATGCATTTTATGGCATATATGCCATGTGAAAAGCAGCCCTGAAGAAGGAATTCTGGCAAGAATGCATACAAAGTTCTCAGGATACAGATATTAAATAAGAAAAAAAAAATTGGAAAAATTGGACAGTACAGCAGAAAATGACCCTGGAGTTACAGAGAATCAACAACTGAATATTAGATATTAGATAGATATTAGGAAAATAAAATTTTTCTAGCTTTAAGCATGAGAAAGCACTGGAGGAAGCTACCTAAAAACTCTGTGAGACACCTTTTATTGAACATCATTTTAGAATAGGTTGGAAAAAGCATCTTTCAGCAATGGTCAAGATAGGCTTATTCAGCTTGTAGGCATAGATCTTTTGAGAACTTTTTTCCAGCTTTACATTTCCATCTTGCTCTGCATGAAAACTTTCATGCAGACTAAAGAAGGAACAAACAAAAGGAATAACTACAATGAAATTTAAATGAAATGGGAAATTTAGAAGGTGGGAAAAACATGCAAGCAGTAGTGAGCGTACAGTAAAATGTTAGATTCACAACAAACTCTGCACTTAGGTAGTGTGTTAAGAATAGAGATTGAATCTCTATAAGAGGGGAAACGAAAATGTGCAGAGCTCCCAGGAGCTTTGCAAACAATGTATTAACTGTCTAGAAAAGTAGACCAAGATATTCAAAGACAGATAGTGATTGTCCACACACAAAGTGAATTACCTTAAGGGGGCTGCTTACCAGAAGCTTTTGTCCCTCTGCTCTGAAAATGAGTTTCCCTTCAAAAGATCTCTGACTGACCAACCCCAAACTGAAACATTAGGCTTCAGTACATGCAGTTTCCATATAGAAAGGTCTGCAAGCTTCAGTTTTTAGGCTGCGCAGGTTTCATCCCACAAAGCTTTACTGCAGTAATAGCTGTCCCCCTCGTTCCACCTCAGCTTTGTTTAATGCCTTGGTCTGTGGGTTTGAAGCAAGTTGGCCAAGGTCTCCTTTCCACTTCTTCATCCCTGCCCCAGAGCAAATGAGAACATACTGCAGTCTGCTCTTGGCAGCCGCGACACCTGTAAGTACTCCCCAGCTCTGCTCTATCACACATGGATGTGGTACATCAAAACATCTCCTTTTCCTTCAGATGATGCCGTGTAGAAGGTATGATATTTTCTGCTGTAAGCAGTTTATAATCGCATTATTAACTTGCTGTCATGGGAAAAATCAGAAAAGTACAATGGCTGCTGTTGTTGGAGTAGCTGGATGGCTTTTATTGTTGAGTGCTTCGGTTGTTAACGTGTGGTGTGATTGATCCAGAACATTCCACTTCATCAATAGTTTAAAAAAATAAAGAGATTCTGCAGTAGGCTTCCCAGGGACTGGTGAAATGAATCAGCACCATGTAAACATGAAAACAGAAGTGACGCCTTTGCACCAGTCTTTTAAGGCAAATCTCTCTCTTAAAGAACTGAGCTCTGTTAGTAATAACTTCCTTAGTGTATTAGCAAAAAAAAAAAAAAAATCAAAAACCCAACCTCAAAGTACAAAAGTTACTAATAATACTGCATTTTGCAACGTTACCAGTCCCAACAGGATTTTTCCACTCTTCTTCTAGAACATGTGTTTGGCATGACAGATGCGAGCTTCCTCAGACCGCTTTCTGAGCTGGCGGGACGATAGCTAGCTCCAGTCCAGAAGCCATATAGTCACATAAATACAGCACTGTGCCTGAGCTAATAAACCCTGCCTAATAAGGCTATACAGTTTTCAGACCAGAGCTGGTTTATTCCAGCCAGTTTGGCAGTTTCACAAAGAAGGTTTGTATCTCTCTGTGCCTGTCCCTGTAGACATGGCCATAATTATTTAGGAGGAATTCTTTTTCTCTAATAAAAAAGCCCAAATACCTGCTGAAGGATTCTCTTGGTGGATGATATCTGGTAAATCTGATCCCACAGAAAATTCTGAGCTAATATTATAGTGCATCAATGAATCATCCTGCTTCTCTGTTGGTGTTGCACAATTTGGGCTTTCGAGGTGTTTTGTAGGACTTTCCAGCGCAATGTCACTTGTGTTGCTTGCAGTTCACAACATCTCCTTCTAACATAGTAGAAGGCAATAGATCTGGGCACTGACCTTCCAATGATACACTTGTGTTAATCTTTTCAACTTCCAGTTTTTAAAAAGCTTCCACTGAAAAGTCAGAATAGCCTTCTGATACATATTCACATGGAATAAAGTGATTAAAGGAAAGCAACATGTAACAGGGAAAAAGAGTGACTCTGGCCAGAAAATTCCGCAGGAGAGAAGAATCAAAATCAGATATACACCCATCCTCCTCTAGTTCAACCAATCACATAGGAAAAAGAGAAAATTGTTCAGTTTTTATAAGGCTGTTGGAGCATGTCAGCATATCAGCGCTACCGCGTGCACTTTGCACTTTATTACAGCCCATATCTGCTTTTTCTTCTTGCCTGTGTAGTCCTGCCCATGGCAGGGAGTTACTGCCATCTGCCATCCTTGAGTCTTCTTTCTCACAAAGTCCTCAGAAATTCAGTGTTAAATTACTACAGCCCGAGGCCTTTTACTACTTCAGTTTACTTAATTGCACTTTATAAACTGCTTGCTTAGCCTCTCTTGGGCTTAAAAAAAAAACTTCTTCTATAATCGCCTTTCCTTTTCAAACCTCTTGCTTCCATCTGTATCCTTTCTTTTCCCTCTCGCATATATCACTTTCTCTTATTTCTTCTTTCCCTCACATTGCCCTTTCTGTTCTTTTTTTCTTCTCCTTCATACCCCATATTCCTTCCTGTGCCCATCCTAACAGGTCTCACTCC
The DNA here is from genome assembly GCF_000690535.1 of Cariama cristata. Taxonomy (NCBI): domain Eukaryota; kingdom Metazoa; phylum Chordata; class Aves; order Cariamiformes; family Cariamidae; genus Cariama; species Cariama cristata. The sequence continues at coordinate 19,461 of NW_009630466.1, forward strand.
CCACTGCTTCCTGCGGAAACCCATATTCCTTTCCAAACCCTCTCAGCTCCGGTGCAGATCTCACCAACCCCTTCCTACCATAACCATTTTCCTTACTGATTACCTTCTTCTCTTCACCCCTCCGGTTAAATGACAGCTGAGTTTCCCCTTACTCAGCCAACCTCAAAGGACCGCAAACCTTGAGCAGCAGTATTTCACGGAGGACTGAGAGGAAGAATAAGAAGAGCATGTAGGGAACAGGACATGTAATTCAGCCTCCTGAGCATCCTGTTTGGCTGGCCCTCCAGACAACACAAGCTTTCTAAAGATTATAAAAATGAGCTAAGCGTACAGCAGACAGAGTAGAAGAACTGGCAACCACACAAGATCTGGTTTTATAACACACAAAAGAATAATTAAAACCTGACTTCACTAATAAGTATACTCCATTTTCATCAGAACACAGCTCTTCCAAGTATCCCACCAGCTATGAAATGTCAAGCAGGAAATGAAAGTCACAGAACACTAAAGTTTTATTACGGATATATTGTTTCATACCCAGGAACTTTTATCCATAATTAGGACATAGTAATTGTAACTACAAGTTTTGGGGAGAAAAAAAGTAAGTTAAAGGTTAAAATCCTGATGCTGGCCACCGGGAACATACGGAGTGCAGTGGACACACTTTAATTTAATGTTTACTGTATGATTTATTGTAGAAGATGGGGCTACTTGTTTGACATTGGATGCTTAAGTAAGTGTTTTGAGGGTGCTTGATCATAAACAGCTTATCTATATTTTATGCTTAACAAGATTTCCCCTTTCCATCTAGAAGTCCACACTGAAATTAAAAAACTCAAGTGGATTTAAACACTTCTTTCATTACCTTTAACGGAATATGTGTGTTTAAATGCCTTCATAATGTTCTCTGAAGGACTGTTTTTGTCTTAGAAACTTTTCTTGTCTTTGGTAAAATGCCAGAAAAAAATGTGAAAAGAAGTCTCAATTAGTTAAGTCATGATATGCCAACACTTATATAAACTCCTTAAGGCAGGGACTGGAGTTTTTATTCTTTTTGCAGCATCTACCACAGTGAGGTCTCAGTCTGAAGTGCTTTGGTGAAGAAAAAAAAAAGTCAGGATGCTTGTTTCAGGTTCTGCATGGATCTGCTGCCAGATCAATAGACTAAAATTACATGCGTTATTAGCGCGGTCTGAGACCACATCCTTGAATAGGGCTTTCACTTAGTGACACCCTGTTTAGATTGGTCTGTTCCTCTGTAAGAAAAAAATTAGCCTTTCAGGAACAGTCAATCAAATGTAATTTGCTCTGTCACTCACCCATCCCTGCTATCATGCCTTCAACATAAAAGGAAATTCAAGTTGAGAAAGTAGACCCTGAGCCACACACAATCACCAAAATGGACCACAGAGTAATAGCTCTTTGACCAGCACTGAGTAGCCTTCTCTCATTTTTTTTCCAACTACTGTCAATTGCTTTACATAAATCTGAATAGATTTCCAGGCAAACTGGTGCCATTATAGAATGTTCTAAATTAATGAGACCATCATCAGGGGAAATATTCATCTGCAATATTGCATTTTACCTCAAGTGCCCGTGACCACAGGCCACCACTTCTCATGGAAACAATTACTCACAATTACTTGCAATTAATACAGTCCTAATCACATGGGGGATCTGGTTCAAGTACCAAAATTAAGGCAGGTTTGTATTTTAATATTTCCATTAAATACATTCTCTGCTCTTCTCTTGTTGAACGTGCTGCAATCATAGATGCGTGTTGTCTTTGGAAATATAACGTCTTAAACAGGAGGTTTAAACATTATCTGTAATCAACTGTTTACATATCCTGAAAGAAAAAGGCATGTACTTCTTCCTGGAAGTACATAAAATTAAGATAGGCAGCATCAGAGGTGAAAAGTTTTGCAGCGAAAAAAACATTTCTAATATTTGATGGTTGAAGATCTTTCCTAGTAAGGTCTTTCTTCATAATTCAGAATGCAACTTCCCTACTGGCGCAATCCCACCCCGTCTATCCAGTTCATTTTTGATCCTCCTCCACCACCAAAAGGATAGTAGCCTATTAGCCTATGCAGTGGCTTACAAAGAAGCAGTCCCAAAACGCTTACCTGCACAGTTCTGCTCCGGTACCCACTGGACTTTCAACCCTTCTCTCTGACAGGCTCGGGCGTACGCCAGGAATGACTCGCAGTAGCAGTTTTTATGGACCGGACACTCGCACATGTCTGTCACACAGGACCTGCAGAACAAAGCCCCAAAATGAATCAGCAAGGGAACCTTGCTCCGAGGTTTGGAGTTGTTTACTTTCCCATCACACGGAGTTCAATGCCACAACAAATTCTGTGAAACAGCAAGAACGTTAAATGCGTCTGTGCTGTCGCATCTCAAGGGGTCATCTCTTTTTTGATGTGCTGCTGTGATGCAGAGAAGTCTCAAGAGCCTCAGGGAGAGAACCACGCAGAAACAGGGAGGTGAGAAGAAGACCCAAGATACGTCAGGCAGAGAGGACCGAGACCGCAGTGGGAGAAGGCAAACTGCATTTTTGCAAGGATTTTGTGTCAACACAAGATAGACTTCTTTCTTATTCCCTGGAAAGTAATAATTTAATAATCTTACCAATAGTAATAGCAGCAGTGTTAAGCGGGTGACTTCTGTAGGTATAGAACACGTGCCCTTCCATGCAATGGATGAGAAATGCTGCCTTCTCTCCAGGTTACCTCCAGCCTCTCCCAGCTTTGAAGGCCCCAAAATAGCTTTATGCCTGTTTTCTCAGCAGCCTCGCTGTTAAAAGCCAGACTTTATGAGACTCCAAAGGAGCTGGGGTGACGCAGCATATCTGAGCAGTTCTCATGTTAGCAAATACCCCAGGCACTTGTTAATACCGCCGTCTTCTTCTGCTGCATAAGATGGAATCACCACAAAACATGGCAGGGAGTAAAGCTGCGAACATGGCCCTAAGTGAAACTGCTACTCTGTGTGTTACCACTATATTTCATGTTAGCTCATCCAGAACGTGTGCCCATTTGGCACGGACCTAAAATACAACTGGCAAGAGCCGGCGGATTTGCAGTCGGCAGGTTCTGTGTATGCAAAATGCTCAGATGCTTCTGCAAATGCAGCAATGCAAATTGAGAAATGTCCAGTATCTACTGCTCCGAGTGGAATCATTAGAAGGCAGGGACAACGCACGGGGAAGACATACTGAAAATCACGCCCACTTTTCCTCTGTTTTCCACTGAGGGTTCTCTGTGCCTGCACCTTGGGTGTCCATGGAGAAGAGTCCCCTGCTTCATGCACGTTCAGGGACTTCTCCATTCCTGAGAGGATAAGGCAACATTTGTGAGAGGCACAAATACTCCAGAAAGACCAAGGGCTGAAATAAAAGAATGAGCTCTCCCTGTTAATTGCTCTTGCTGTGGACCAAAAATTCAATTGTCTATAGGAAAAGGATGGACGTAGGCTTAATTTTCCAAAAACTTTCCCCATAGCTGAATAGGTAATAGCTTGGAAAAGGTGCAAGCACCTCAGTCAAAGTAACCAGGAGCCCTAACGCCCATACAATGCTTTAGAGTCATTGGGAACCCTTTATTCAAAACTAGGAGAAAGGGTTAGTGGTCCTTCAAACACCGATAAGCTTGTTTCTGCACATCCAACAGTGCCCCTTAAAGGGGAGTATTTCCCCTTGCCAAAGTCACTGGCTATTTCAGCGACCGTTCATATGGTTAAACCTGACAGTTCTGCTTGACATTTCCATGAGCTCTTACTCATTTTGCTCTCAGCGAACCCCCAACACGAAATTACCTAAAAATTCACTTGACAAATAAGCAACATAAGTGCTAATGTAAAAAGGTTACCTGTCCTGCATCTACCGATATACACGTACTGTGGATAAACAGAATTGCTTTGGATCAAATATATACCTTGTTCATATTTATAGACCAGTGGTTTTCATTTCAAATAACTTTACTTTCTAGGGACAATGTAATTTTATTTCGCTTTAGTTCTGCAGTAGGTCACTTTACATCCTTCCCAGTAACAGATGTTGCTGTATGGGTATCACAGTTGATAGGCTGCAAGGAACAGATTAGCACAACATCCTTGGCATTGTTTGATGTTGTTAGCTGATAAAAGACCTTGTATAAGCACAAATGGTCACCTTTTTACGTGACACACTAAATAACTTTACACTATTTCCTTCGGCCACAAGATGGTTGCGATCTCTTGCTAGCATCCCTGCAGCAGGCACTGCTCCATATACCCCATCCCATTCAGGAGGTCTATGTCTCATTTTATAGTGAAGTAGATGCTTGTTTGCTACCGCAGCAAATTATCATCACAAAGAGTCTGTAATAATCTCCACAGATAGAGTCCGTTATCAAGATACCATTTCATCATTTTTTTGTTTCTGTGCTAGCCTCCTTTATCAACTACATTTCACTGCTCTCCACTCAGATTTAGTTATTATTAATGCCTGTGGTGTTTAGGGATGCTTGCCAGTGCCAGCCTGGCTACGTGTTCCCTGACTTCCTGCCTTAGAAACTATAAAATCCTAAACCTGAGATTCTTCCTCTGCTTTTGAGAGCATAAATACATTTTTTTTACCATTACTCAGAGGGGGATGCCACTTCCTGCACTAAGTCAACGCACCTACAGCTACCTCAGGTGCTCGCATCAGGTCAGGAAATCTCCAGGCTCACCGTCAATCATCCAGTCTTTTTAATCATCAACATGTTCACGGCAAGGCTAGTACTCACCCTGACAAAGCCTGGGCATGGTCTGAGGGATTAGGGAGGTCAGGGCACTGTTCCCAGTCTGCAGGGGGACAGCCTTGCTCTTTGAGGGTGGAGGGAGTTTAGCCCCTCCGTACACATGAGCGACACTACGCCATTAACCCTTGGCACCGAGATGGCCTTGGACATCCAGAGAGGTTCCAGAGCGAAACATCTCCGCTTTGGCTGGGATCGGCACTATTTGATACAGTGCTGAGCATGGGTGTCCGGCAAGGAAGGCAGCACGCCACGTGCGACACAAACAATCCTCTGATTCATTACACACCTAATTGCTTGTGTAATTTTTATTTTCCTGAAGCGCTTAATCCTGGTGACAGCCGCTGGGCTCAAGCTCTAGGCTTGGCTGAGGAGAAATCACTAGATTGGTGTGGTTTTATTAGTGAATTACAATTGCTAATTGTTTGTAAGGTTAAATTAAGTAATTAATTAAGGTTAAAAGAAAAATGAGAGTAAAGGAAACTATATCCACAGCTGCCAAGCCTAGTCAAACAAAATAAAACCTTCTCTTTTTTTTTTTTCCTAATGAAATTCCTTGCTGGCAAGTTTAACACATTAATATTAATTGTAGTTAGATGGATTGACAGTTGGGGAGAGGGATCTTTGTATATCACTTTTGAAATCAGCAGGTACGTGGTTTATTTGATAGCCACTGCGGGAGTCAAGGGGTAGTTCTGGGAAAGGACGTGGAAGCAAAAGATGTCCGTCCTCTGGGGGCTGGCTATTGAAGGGGAGCTGCTGATGGCCCATGGGCAAGCTTTGACGTTAGGTCTGTATTTTTTTCAAAACCTGTTTACTTCTTGCATTTAATTACATTTCTCACAGTTACTGTTCTTGCAGTTGTATTAGAGGGCTATTACAGGATGCTTCATTTCCCCTTACAAAAATCTTTGGTATGCCCATAACTTCTCTTTTTTTTTTTTACCTTCTCCAGTGATTGACACATTTCAAAAATTATTCTCTGCTACCCCAGGTTCTGCCTCCTCTTCATTCCTCCTTGGAATCTGATAAATAGATTCGGTGACACTAACTGCATGTATGCAGAGGCTTATCCACACTCTAACCGGACTGTTCAAACAACAGAAAAATACACTTTTAGTAAAACTTTAGAGTTATGCCGATAATGAAGCCGTACTGACAAGTTACCATACTGCACACTAATGGAGACTTTGGGTCTTCAAGGTACTGTGACTCTTTACCAAGACAAAAATGTTTGCTTAAATGAAGTAAAAACATATCAGAAGCTTAAACATCAAAACATTACAGTCATATAGAAATAATCCCCCAAGAAGACTGCAGTGCAAGTTACTTATGAAACGAAGCCATTTTAACAGCTATGGAAATACACACAAGATATGTCAGGCAGCCTTAGCTCTGCCCTCAGTGAAATCATCTAAAGATGCAATGATGTTGCGGTCTAAAAGAAAATTTCATTTCTTTTAAGGACATACTTACATTTCTAAAAAATATTTGGCTGTGACGATGCACTTTATCTGGAGTCCCTGCTCTGAATAAGCACCGGAGCACAGCCAACCTCTCAGTCCTCAACTGGTACCAAGTGCCTCCCTGTGATTCCTTTTGATGCTGTCTATGCTGCCCGCAGGGTGTGTGTGTCAGAGCCGGCGCTAATTGGATCTGTATAATCACAAACTGGTGCAAGGGGAAATCCATGAAAGTGAAGGCATCCGGCAGCTGTGGGACACACCCTTGGAGGAGACAAATACACACACACACACCGCTGCCACATCTTCAAAGCGAACTGGATGAGTACGCTCCTTCGGCAGCAGTCCTTTTTCACATTAAACCGTGGAAAGTCTCCAAGTCCCACAAAGGGCAAAGAACAGAGTCCTGTGCTACATGCACTATTAAAAAGAAGAAGAAAAGATCACAGCAACGAAGCCTACAGCCTTAGTCCATGCCATGTGGGATTGAAACTGCAGATGTTCACTTGCTGAACACGAGCAGTTCCTTTTCCTTTGCATTACACACAGAGCCAAACCCAGAACCAGCCATTTTAAGAGAGACTCTTTCTTTTTGCCTTTTTTTTTTTCTTCACATTTCACAACAGGAGTGCGATGCAGTGCATTTTTCAGACCTTCTGGTACCTTCAAGAAATGGCTCTACGCAGGTGGAAAACACTAACATCTTCCTCTTTCCACCAGTAGGTCTCAACAGACTTTGCAAAAGCAATTAGAGACAGTGCATCACTACATCCATTTTATGTACCTGAAGAGGCATTAGGCAATGAAGAGGGTTGCCCTCTACACCTGGGATAAGCTGTACACTTGCAAACTCCGAAGCCTGAAGGGTCATCTGCCTAAAGAGGAGGATTAATTTCCCTTCCCCACCATCCAGTGAGACAGACTTCTTGGGATAACTTCTTATTGTGATTGCCAATTCAGAGCTTTAGTACAAGCTTGGCCTAATTTAGCAGCAGTTATTAAAATAGCCATACGCTACAGGACAGCCAGCTTGTATTCCCAAAATCACACCGGAGTGCTCACACTTCAGCAGCAACACACAGGATTCATTTTTCCTGATCCAAAATTTGACCTCCTTTATCTTCCTTTATAGGAAAATTAAAAGCTAATGGCTTCTGTCAGTAGCTGTGTTGTTACAAGGAAGTTTGTTTGGGCTGTTTTTTCCTGCAAAGTTTCAATGAGTTGACATTATTTATGGCCCCAGCTAGAGAAGTCATTTCACAAGGTAAGAATATGAGATGAGCCATTGCTGATGTACAATAGAATGGCTTATGCTGTTGCTGTCGCAAGCTCTCTCTTGTCTGTATGTGCATGTTTAATCTTACTGAAGTACTGAGGCATGGTATGTAGAGCTGGAGACTTTTTATGGCTTTGAGGCTTGAGATCAGAGGCTTGAGATCATTCTCTCTTTCTCCAGAATTTACTAATATTAATGCAAAAGCAGCAAATAACTCATGAAGAAGGTAATTTTGGAGGCTGCTGAAAACACAGAAGCCTTTACATCTATTGAGTATTCGTTCAAAGCACTTGCCTGGGGAACAGACTGTTTCATGCAGCAAAGGCAGTCATTTTCAAGGATCATTTCTTCCAAGACCAGGTAACTACATCTGCACTCCCTCTGTGCTTTTCCCACACATCAGAACAATGGTATCATTGCCTTAAACTGGAGATCTGATAAAGGCATCCATAATAAAGTTAAATCATCAGTGCCATGACCCTTTTTTTCCGGTAAGTGGGAAAGTGCCCAGAAAAAAGTGGCAGGCAGCATACATGCGCTTTGTACTGGAGACTCCCCCACGGTACAAGAACTCCCACACTGGTGAACTGGCTCCGAAAAAAAACTAAAAATGTGGGAGCAGAAAGGGAATACACAGCTCATCTTCGGTGAGCAGTGCATAGCACATCTACTGCAGGCATATGCTTTCCAAGGGGAAATCTCATTCCTATAAAGAGAGCATTGGCCATAACGCTCGAGAATATCACAGTTGTTTTTGGCACATTGCAGAGGAGGAGTTTGCAGTAGTAGGCATTTGAATCATGCATTTAAATTTCATCCTGATCCCTGATTTTTGTGCAACTTTGAGCCAACCATGGACTGTATTTCCACATGGAGCCAAGCAGAAAGACATGATAAAATATGCAGCTCCATCAAAGGGCAAGAGCTGCATGTGATTTAAGATTTCTAGGGCATAGCAATCACATTACACACTCATTGAAGAGTCCTAATTTAACTCCAAGTGCCATTGTTCCTGCTCCAGATATAGACTTGGCACTCAGAGATAATTAAATAGAACCACACAAGATATCCACATCCATCCCTGCCTTGCCAAGGCACCCTTCCAAAGCAGTTATTTAGAGGAGTTTAGTCAACTTGGGAAAAGGATGCTTTAAATGCAAGTGGTAATTATTGTTGGTAATTTCCAACATGGCAGAGACAGATAGCAATTCAATTCTGATTTCTTTGCATATCCAGCTCCTTTTAAAAAAGTCAGAACCCATACTTTCCTCACAAAGGGCAAGCAAAAATGGTATTTTCCAGACACTGAACAAATGAAGGTCCGTGTAGACCTCTGAAAAAGCATATTGTGCTGCACAACATCACCACAAGCCTATACTATGTGCTGCTAAAAGTATTATCCAAAAGCCTTTGGATAAAGCCAAAAAGAGTGTTCTATGTGTATTTTTAACCTTTATATAAAGCGCATGCTGTGCCAGAATTGCGTTTTATTGCCTTAACCAACATTAACCACAAGAATATGGTAAAATGAACAATGAAATGTTCTGGAACATTTTCTAAAACTGTGTAAGACTAAAGTTCTCAGGCCAGCACTGCCCTGACACCCATTTATAATCTCTCTGAATACATAGTAGCAGCGGTAAAGGCGCTTAAAAGGAGGGAAGGAGGAAGAACTAACTAAAGAACGGAAGAGTACAGCAACCTTCCCTACTTCTTTCTTCATGATAATTCTCCTACTAATGTGTCAAGTAGGTTTTTTGTATTTTGTGCTTGGATCCTGACAGGCATCTGTGGCTTTAAATGTTCTTTCTGGTCCTGAGAATGGAAAGGTTGGCTAAAATCCCTCCATGGGGAAATAGCTGAACCATGACTGAGGAAGACAATGAAGTCCCATGCTGGGCTCCAAGAAGCATCTGGTATGACTCAGAATATTTCCTAGAGCTGAAGATTACAGTACAGTTGAGCAGCTGACTTGCCATCTTTAGAGAGAGTGGATTTTTGCTCAAGAAATTCCAGCAGAATACGGAAATGCTACCCACAGCCCTAGAAGACCTGACCCCTTGCACTCCCACTCACTTTCAGAAAGTAGGAGAGAGTTTTCATCTCCTCTTCTTCTGTTTCAGTTGTGCTGGGCCATGCAGAGTCTAACCTTTAAAGTCTTGGCATTTGAAATAAATATCTGTACACATGAGAACTCAAGCGGTTTGAGTCTGAGTTCATATGTAGCATACACCTTGAAGTGAAACAGTTAAAAAACACTTCTCTGTGCACATTACATACAACTTTCTATGTGGAATTATTGGAATAAAGAGGATATACAGTGTAAGTTTCTTAACCCATTTCAAACAAGTGCCCAATACCACACTGAAATGTACCCATCAAAAAAATGCCCTCTTCTACTTGCTTACTCGAGCAGTAGGCACACAATTTGTTCCACCCTCTTTGGTGAGATTACTGCAAAAAGGATTTGGCTACCTGTATGTTGTATGATCTGTGGTTCATATATCTGGCTGGAAAATACAAGGACCATAATAACTCTGCTCTAGAACAGACAGAGTTTCCAAACTCATTATAAAAAGGTCATTTGCAGTAAAAAATTTGGACCAACAAAAAGATACAGAGGCAAATACAGGAGTATCACCTGGAACCTGATACTGAAGGTTCAAAAGCTAGAACCTGGTTTCTGAAGACATGTATTTCTTCAGTTAATATCCACAGTCATCCACTTGCAAATATTCATCACACAATTGGTAAAGGCTACAGTAGCAGTACGTCTAACGCTACCTGATATGGCTTATCATGCCCTTACGCAAAGCTTTCTGACGAAAAAAACTCTAGGTGCTCTATGAGTTTAATGTTCAGAAAGAAAGTCACCTCCCAAGGGATTTTCTACCAAAAATCCCATCTTTCACAGGCCTGATGGCCTGAGGTCTACAGCCTATGTGCTCATCACTGACTTCCTATGGCAGAGTGTCTTGGCCAAATTGAACTACTTTGTATCTCCAGAATCCCATCATTTCCCCTCAGAAGCCACAACCTAGAAAAAATCCTAAATTCCATAATTTCCTGTTTCGAATTTCTTAAGCCAATGAGATTCCTTATTACAGATCCTGTTCTGACACAACGCATCAATATTCAAGCTACTTTGACTGACCACATCAGATGTGTATATCAAGTCTTATGAGAGGAAAAGAAATGGAATGTGTCTTAGTGGACCTCCTCAGTACCCATACTAGTATTCTACATTTCCATTCACTGCGTGCATGTGCTTAGCTTAGCACAAATATAAATTTGCCTTACGACAGAGACACTCCATCATAATGGAATTTTCAGTCTCCTCTGGCATAGCTACCATGGAAAATCCATCATCGTTTTGAGCTTTTGCATTATGTAATTGACATAAAATTTTATCTTTTTCTCTATGTCTAGACTTGATTTTTAAAGAAGAGTCCACCCAGTCTCCAGTTCTTCAGGCACAAGTGCAGACTGAACTGTCATATCTTATCTAGAGAGAGGAACAAACAGTCATTTCAATTCAATTTTAAAAAGACAGACATGTTTTAATAGCTACCTTTATACCATTCAAGTGGTACTTTCAATCAACAGTTAAAATTTGTTGTTATGTTTCAGGCAGTGCAAATGAACGTGGCATAGACTAAATGAATCTAATATGACTGCATCAGCTTTCAGTCTAGTAGACAGAGAGCCCATTAGTGTATTCAGTGTGACAGTCCTCATCTGAGAAAAACCAGAGGTTTTTCAGGAGCTTATAAACATCGTAGATAGAACCTCAAAAATTATTGGGAGGTTTTGAAGTCATGGCCCTACAGAAACATAAACCATGTATATACACCAATAGCATATTGCCATAGTCATGAGATAGACATATAAAGTAATACAAGATTTAAATTTTCTAAAATACAAATTCAAAACAGATCATCTCTTTGTGTCTACCAACAAAATATCTCGTGGTCCTGCTATGCTATCTGTCATAAAAATATGTCATGTCCAATAACAAGCACAATGGGAACATGAAGCAGGAAATATTTCCAAAGTGTAAACATAAACTGAAGTTATCTTCACCCTTTGATGATGATTCACTGTATATATTTCCAAGGAGGTCTTGTGATATAATAATAAACAGGCTGGCCAGTTTAGAAACTCACATCCTTACACTCTGCAGAGCCCACTCCCTGGCTTAACCCATATAAAATTAACTTCAATCAAGCATATTTTTCCTCTAGGTGGCTGCAGAGCATCTAACAAGTTGCTGGCTCCAGATGGAATATGAAAGAAAAAGAGCAAGGGAAAAAACAGATAGGAGACCGCTACTTAGAAAACAGCTTTCTTCCTCATCTTGCTCCCTTTACAAAGCAAGAGCCAAAATCTCATTTCAGTGAAGTCAGGCACACCGAGTGTGCCACCTTCCAGCCTGTCACATGCTCACGGTGCGTTTCATCTCAGAGATCTCCCTGTTTGCTCTTCATCAAAGACAACTGCTAAAAATAGAACTTGCAAGAAGTGACATCTGATCCAGCTCACCTAAATTGAAAAATTAAAAAACCCCACTCAGTTCCTGGTTTTATGGCTTCCTGGGTGGTCCTGGCCCAGACTCATACAAAGACATGGGTACATAAAGCATGATTTAGGCAGGATTCAAACACCTGAATGCACAACTGCGGTCCTGGCTTGGTTGCCCTGACCCCGGCGAGGTTGACCTTTTCGTGCTGGATACTTAGTTCTTGCCTTTACATTTCCTCAGGTACCTCTGCTTTTGCTCTATGTGTTCTCAAGACGGCATGGTCATTGGTAGGCATACCTGACTTGCACCTCAATAGTGAGGTCCTCCTGCCCACCGAGGAGGCTGTCTTAAAACAACGGCAATGCTGCCACGGTCCCATTCAAGATTCAACAGATCAGAGGCAGAGAGCAAGCGTAACAGTTTGGTAGTGATACAGGACGCAGCCAGGAGGCAGAGACCTGGTTTGTGCTCAGTTTGACTTAGCCCGCTACATGTATGCAGAAAGTTTTGGATAGGAGATGCTCTGAGTGCTGCCACAGTTCTTTAACGTTGCTGAGTGCAAGATCTCAATTGCAAAACAGCGTACAGAGCCTGAAAACACAGTGGATGAAAAGCTGGCTCCACTAAAATGGATGGGGATTTTCCTACTGACAACACAGGTGCCGAGACTGAGAACTGTCATCAGCCTTTTTTTTGCAGTTCTGTACTTCAAGGCTTTGAAGGATCCAGACTCTTTCAGGACACAACTAAACATTAAATTCAAGCTTCCTGAATTAAAATGTTATGAATGAAAATTTCCTGTACTAGACATAGCAACTCCATGACATATCAGCCTGGCCTGGGAGCCACAGGAACCCACATGGATGTTATAAAGTCAGAATGACCTAATTCTGGGTGAGGTGGGAGAAGATGATATGAGCTGACGAAGCCAAGGTTTGTTCTCCTTCATGACAAGCTTACCTGTCAATGTGTTGGTTTGGGCACGGTCATTTCCTTGGCTAGATACAAAGACAGCTCTGATGTGAATCAGCAGTCTTTAAAGAGAAATGCCAGCTACGAGCATGAGCAAACCCTCCCTATCACAAAATTATCACAATCACGGGTTATTTTCCTGCTCATCTGTGGGTGATGCCCAGTGGCAAAGATGCCAAGATAAATTCTAGGCTTAGTCTTGTATACAAAGTCCTAAACATCTGAATTTCACTTTGCTGCTTCTTGTTGGCTAGGCAGAGACTCTATGGAGCAGATCAGTGCCTGATGTTAGCCACCTTGAGCACGCTGCCTGACGGAGCCACAAACACATTCATTCTCTCTCCATCACTTTTCACTCCATAAAATCTTCCCCGGCATCCCTACAGAAGCAGCAGAGAGATCTCGGAGCTGTACCAGTTTGTTATGAAGCTTGCTGTCAAACTTGGCAGTGGTTGCAAGCTACTTTAAACCAGCAAAGTTTGAGGGGAGAAATCATCAGCACCGAGCGTGCCTTTCAGTCTTTGGGAAGAGGGAGGTGGCACAGATGCAGGGAAGCAGCCCATACAGCACGTCTCCTGAAGAAGCCAGGCTGACAAGAGGGAGAAATCCCAGAAGGCAATACGGAAGGAAAAGCTGTTGCTGGAGGTTACGCAGGATTCATAGTTTATGTTCTCCATGAGTCCTTGGGAACCACAATGTTTCTAGTCCACACCTCTGGGAGGCCACTGATTTCTTCCCTTTGAGGTGAGCATGTGGCACCCGCTCAATAGTTTTTCTGCTCCCATGGATCTTTCCACAGGTGGGAAGCCCGAGGGCCCATATGAAAGCATGAGTGGATTAGCTCTGTCAAAACAAAGATCCTGTTTTCGTGCCAGTAAGGAAAAAAAGGAGGAAGCAGCAAAGGCATAAAATAGAGCATATGAAATACAGAAGCAAAATTGTTTTTTAATAGAATCTTTTCAAAGTTTTCCATTAAACTGGTCGCTCGCAGTGCAAGTTTTGGAATGCAACTCCCTCATCCCCTTAGGATGGTCTGCGTTTTATTACATTAGTAAGGAAGCCCAGCTTACTCCTAGCAGAGCTACTGTATGAAATGTTTCAATCTCAAGCCAAAGTGGCAGGAGTAAAAGCCCCTCCTGACTGATTTTCAGTCACTATTCTGGGGCCAGTGATTTAATACGATTTTTATCATGTGCAAAAGAAACTTTTGTGCCAAGCAATAGTAAATCACAAATGATCACATCGTAACGAACAAGATGATATGCATCCAAGTGTTACCCATATGATGACTAGATTTCAGCTGAGATACCTAACCAGAACGAGCAAAGGAATATATCAGAAGAGGGGAGGAGCTATTGGTCATGAATCAGAGGAGATGAATTGACTAATGAGAGAACATTAGAAGCTCTTCCTACCTTCCCTCCTTCTGTCCTCTCTTCCCTCCCTGCTCCCTCTCCCATTTCAGTGATGCAGGGCACATGAATATTAGAAATAGCTGCACTGAAAGAAGAGGAATAACTGCAGTATCAGTAGTCCAGGAGAAAAAAAGATGGGGAACAGAACAAGTGGCAGTACCATAAGTCTGTCCCCTTGGAGCAGGCAACAGTGGGGAAGTGGAGTAAATCCTGTTACACATATCTGTAGCAATTCTTACCATTCAGAGACATTAGGGAGGCAGAATGAAAGCTATGCCTACCAAGACAAACCCAGAGAATGGGTGAGACACTTCAGTAGGATCACATGAGTGTAAAGAAACTTGTATGTATCTGCATCAGCCATATCAGTTTTGCACGTTAAAAGTAGCTACGGTCTCCAGGGATGCCATTTAGATGATTTCATGAGCACTGGCAGATTGTTACACACTTGAAAACCGGGGGAAATGACCAAGTCCTTCAGGCACAATTCATCTCACAATGTAGCAAGGGTCTAGTCTTGTCAAGGTGTCTCACCATCAGATCTAACTTTCCTGGGTAAAGACTGAGCCTTCTGCTTTGATTCATGATGAATTCTGCAGAAAGTACTGCAGGAAGTGCTACAGAAAGTGATGTGATTTCTCCTTGCTCTCTGAAGTTATTTGTTGGCGTGCAGTCAGCTTTAAGCCTTTGCTTTCTCACAGTCTCTCCCAGAGCTGTGTGGCCAGGACTCATTCTTCTGAGCTGCAAGACAGTGGCTCTTGAACATGCTGATGAGAGAGATCCATTCTTCAAAATACTTCAGAAGAAACACTCCAGTACATTGTACCAAATCCTCTCTGTCTTCCACGTGCATCTTGTAAATAAGATCTATGTTAACCAGAACCAGTACCATTCTGCTATACTTTCCTCTTACTCTGTGTGTACATGCGTGTGTACACAGATTTGCTCCTTTTCTACTCCTAGGTCAGTAATGCAACAGGCTATGCATTGCATGTCAGGTTAGACAAAAGTCTTGTTTACTCAGTTGCCCTTGTATTGCATTGCTTATCTTGCCACTTGCTGGAATTATAGCAAAACAAGAGGAACTTAAATTTTAACGTTAGTTCTCTCACCAAATAGGTTGATGAAATCATATGGCACCTCCATGGAGATCTGCATGTGTTCAGCACACTCCACGTGGATGTCCCCTGCAGCCAGACCTTACCTCTCTCCACTTACAGGGAAAGAATAGCACCATACGTGCAGAAATTAGAATTTTGCCTCAGCTTAAAATCTTCTCAGAGAGATTATATTATTGTGAATGGCAAGCCCAGCAGTTCTTAGAGATCCCTTTATATAACAGCAGCAGCAGCCATGGAAAGAAAGAATCAAGAGGCAACGAAGTTCTTGATCCCATCTGGGCAAAGAGTACAAAGGGAATCATCACGTCTGCATGAAGAGAGTGATGGTGATGGAGTATTAACAGAAGACGCAGAGTCCCCAGAGTCAGACACTGCAGGAACGAGTAAAAGCCACAGAAGGAAATGGAGGCTAAAGAGAAAGGTCCACAGTAAATATCTGCAGATGCTGTCATTTGCAATGGAGGCTGAACCAACAAGGACGTAGTCACACATACACATATAGCACCTACTAGCCCTAAAAAAAGAGGAAAAAACCCCAGCCTCACCAGTGGTGGAATATTTTTTTCAAGATCAAAAGTCAAGCAGCAATAAAATCCATGTCAAAAAACACAGGCAGAAGAGGTTGTGCATGCTCACTCGTGAACATCTGCACTAAGAAGCCACTTAAGTAACCATGCAACAGCATGGAAGAAACATCTGCGGTGTGTAGACCACCAGCTGTGCAGTAATAATACTTTGAATATCCAGAGTGCCTTTCATCTGAATACTGCAAAGCATTTTGCAAACAAATTAAGCTTCACAACACCACTGTGAGCTTCTTATTTAATGGCAGGATTATTTCATCCTGCACCAAAATACCGTTGCTGCCAGAATGAAAAGTAACACCTGTTTATCATCTCACAGAAACGTCCAATTTTCATGATGGGAAGTGACAAAAAGGCTATAGTTAAGTTAAAGTGCAGGAAGACTTGAGGTGGTTAGAATTAAATGTTTAGAAATGAAACTCAGAAAAACAGAGTACTACCCCCCCACACCCCTTTTACTTTTTATGCAAACTGTCACATTAAATTTTTTGCCCACATGCTGTTACTCTTTGGTCTTTATTTCACATTGGGAAGAGAGAATTTCCTCGGGTATATACTTGTAGGGGTGTCTACAGATGTGCTCAGAAGTACAGAAAAATACCTTTCTCGCTTGCATACACTCAATAAAATGTATTGCTGTGCATTGCAAATAGCTTTCCTTTGTACTCCTTCAGATCTGTTTTTATAAGGCATCCTGATGATTATGCTACAGCACTGCCTTCCAAGGCAGCAAGCCATCTAGTAAGTCCTAAAACAAAATTCTTGCTGCGTGTGCTTTCAACCCCACGGGGTACTCCGTGTAAGCAGTGCTCTGACCTGACTCCACTGAGTTAGTGAGATCTGACTGTACGTTTCTCAAGAGCGAGGAGAAAGGCTGGAGAACACGACACTTGAAGACAGGAAATATTACAGACACCCCATTATGATTTCCACTCTCTGCTTCTTAATACATCCACTTTTCAATCCCATTGAAATGTTAGTGGAGGAAGCAGTTTGGTGGGGAAGCTGTATATCAGCAAAGCAGGGTGGTTCTTTATCAAATTAAGTTCAGTACTGGCAGAACAATGTATAATAATGTATGGGACAGACTGTCCCAAACTCTTCAAAGCTAGACAAACATATGTCTTTAAAACTTAAAGTTTTTGAGGGCAGCAATGAGATTCTGATCTGTGCTTGACACCAGCACTCCAGGATCTTAACCTATGAGTAAGGCTTTTTGATGTTATGGTTAAATAAAGAGAGTAGCTAGGACTTGGAAATGACTAATTGTATTTCTAAGAAATTGTTAAGGGTGTTTGGATATTAAGCAAATAGCTCTAGCTTTGGCTAAGGAGTGTATTTTAAGCATTGCTACACTGACCATCTCTGAGCTGGGCCCAGCTGGGCATGTGGTGGTTAACCTCAGGCCAACTTCTCCCTTCTCCTGAACAGTTGGTTACAGGATGACACAGCCTGGCTTGAGAAAAGAAGGCTCTTTCATGGTTAAGATTTTCCAGAAACACTTGGTGTTGGTATAACTCCGTTGCTGTTGAAGCCCAGGGTAAAATTCTGTTTGTCTGCAATGCCAGGTATGGTTGGCCAGCACCAGCTGCTTTTAACATCTCATCCTACCCGACCAGCTCTGAAAAAGCTCTCTCATACTCACATACCGACTTTTCTCCAGAAAGAGCTGTTTCTTTTCTCCATGGATGCAACTGAACACGTGTGCCAAGTTGCTCACTATCCCGCCAGGACTGACTACTTCATTTCAAATAAACCATAAAATGGCATGAATTACTTGGGGAGAATAAAATGTTCCATTTCAGTATGTACGTTCATTAGTTTTTCTCTTGTATGCTGGTTTTGTCTGTTTGTTTCATATAGGATTTTCCTTAGCCATATTTCAAAATAGTGAATAGGAGGATTAAGCCTTAAAAACAAAAAGAACTCATTTTCAGTTCTATCACACATAGGATAAGCATTTCACCTACTTTTTGATATATGATCTTGAGCTGCCCACACAGTCTGACCCATTTAGAATAACAGTAGTAAAGTGTGAGAGACTTTGAAAGGTTTCTGTCCATAGGAGTATCAACATTTGTTACCAACACCTCTTTCCATTTTGATTTTCTGAGATCATAACATTTGAATTGTATTTTGTGTTTCAGTTTGGATAAACCTCAGAGCTCAGAGGGTAACAAAGCTGAGACCTAATCTGCACAGCAGCTCCAGCTCACCAGCTGAAATGATAGCATTGCATTGTTTCCACAAGTCAAGGAGAAGAACCGAAATCTCCAATTCCAGATCTGACATCTGTTCCAATTTAGCAACAAACTAAACTCATTCTCCATCCCCCATACTACATATCCACACACACGCACAATGGAACACTCAATTTTAAGGACATTCGCCTCTGGATCTGGATCCATGTTGGGCCACTTCTAGTTTCCAGACACAACCATAAATCAGTCCAGTTTCACTAGAAAGAGCGGAGATTCACACTGAGCCCCAGGCAAGGTTCTCTACCCAACTTTCCTAGCCCCAAATCTGGCTCTGCAGTAATACATTACATTTGTTTTCAGCAGCGGAATAATATCACATACAATCACAGTCTCATCAGTGAGAATTTAAGAGATTGTTCCCCCTAACCCCTCTACATCTGGTCCTTCACAGACCTTGTATCCATCTTCAGAAATCACAAGAAAACCATATCATTTCCCAACTCTGCTTTGAATCCCCACCATTTTAGAAATATTACTAGTAAGAGGAACAAGAAGAGCTGTGAAGGACAACGAAGTTGAACCTCTGTTCTGGGGACACTGGAGCCCATGAGCCTGCCTGATCGCGTGGCGAGACTCAGTCCCTTGCTTCCCAGCTGTGGAGCAGCTTGGCCCAGCAGCACCAAGGAGCTGAGGTCGAAGCATCTTCCAGCTAGGCAGCCGGTCGGTCGGTTTGGGAGGCTCAGCAGGGAGCCGCGGTGGTCTCATAGTTAACTAACCTCAGGCCTTGACTTGACTGCTTTTGTGGTGAAGCCAGATAAAGGTGTTCTCCTGCTCCCTTCTTGCCTCAGCTGCCCCTTCCCACCTCGGAAAGTGGTCTTCTCTTTACATTCAAATAGAATCCAAAAGTTGATGAAATCAGAAATACATTGCTGACGTGCTCCAAAGATTGCAAACTGTAAGGCAGGGAGGGAGCTGGTCACCTACAAACGCATCGCTGTTTTGCACCATGAATGCCATGAGGATAACAGCCAACCTGCCACTTGATGGTTTTTATGTCAATCAGAAGCTGCAATGATAGCAAGCAGCCCTGAATGCCTGAGACCAGCAGGTAAGCCTCAGAAGCATTTCATTTTCCCATGATCTGTTTTTGTACTTCATTTCACTCACAAGTACATGGGCAATTTGGAACCTCAAAAGTGAACGCATAGCACAAGTCAATGCACTGTAAAAAATATTTACAGCCTCAAAGCTTAACTACATTCATGTGCGAATACAGTAAATATTTTTAAAGTCAAAGTGGCTTGAAATGCCATTTCCCCCCGTATGTTTCCTGCTAAGCTTGTGCAGCTTGTGTGCTTTTTAACTTGCAAAAAATCCTAAATTTTGTATTTACAAAACACTGGCAAGGTGAGAGCCCTGGCATTAAAACCTCCTATTTAACAAGAAATGAAGTGAAGCAATGTATTTCCACAGAGCATTGACAATGATCCTGCTGTACAGGCGGGGAAAGACTCCAGCATCTTTACACAGCTTCTGCTGAGGATACTGCTTTGCTGCTAATTATTTACGTACTTGTCTAACAACAGAGGGAAGTCATCATCTTATTTAATGCAACTTGCATACTGCTCATTGAATGCAAACAGCTTTCAGCCCCAGGCTCGATTCAAACCAGAGGCAGTTGTTAAATTATTTGCACCCGATGGTCAGATCTCACTTCTGTGGGGATGGAAAAGAGAAGTGATGCCAAGTCTTAAGTTTGTTCTTTGCAGGTTCAGTGCAATGGGCAGATCCAACCAAGGAACCTCTACCTTCCTCTTAGGGACTCAGTTACGGGAATGGCAACAGTTTGGGAAGTGATTTGTCCCACGTAACATGCAAGTCATGTCTTCAGCAGGGAGAGAATGGCAGAGCTGGCTCTGACTGCATCTGCCATCCTCCCCATCGCTCTGCCTCACCCGGCGCTTCATCACCATCGAGCCCACGCCTCAGACCGTCTCTGTATGGTAGGCAGAGCCTCCCTCTCATTTTTTATTTTTACTTCCTGAGGATTAACAAAACGTACAGCTCACACCTTGTGATCACAGAGTGATATATAAATCCTGTTTCTGGGATACACATGGTTCCTAGGTCTTCCTCTGATGCTGCCGGGAGCACCACAGACATGTGCTATCTGGCCTTTCCAAATCCCAACCCTCTGCAAGGGCAAGCGTAGCGCACAGTCTGCTGCATCTGACTTCCAAAAGCAGTGGGGAATATGTGCAGAGGTGGAAGATGCCCCTGCCTCGTCGCTATTATATTACTTGTCTAGTATTTACCAGATTTTCTAGACATACACGCTCCTGGCCCAAGGTCTTGGCTGCATCATTTTAGATTAATCAGGCCTGAGCTATCCAGGTCAAAAATGGGGTCATGAGGGGTGACATTCAAAATGGAGAGTTTGTCTTGACAACAGAAGAAACAAGTGCTGTCCCATATTATAATCTGAAATAAAACAGCAGCAGTTTTCCAGCAACTTTGTGAAAAATCTGTTAAACTGACTACACTCCATCAGTCATGATGACAATCCCAGCACGTATTTTCTTCTTCCTGTTTTCGGTGCAATAAAGTGACCCAGAGGTGTTTTTCCATTCATGAAACAAATAGGGAAATGTCAGGCTAAAGGCTGAAAAGAACTTGGCTAGGAGCAACAGTTCTTTACTGTTATAATTATTTATAATTATTGTTAATATTATGGTATTACCAAACAACATAGCTCTACTGTTTTATACAGCAGAAGTCACGGGCCCTATGATTCACTGCACGCAGTTGCACAGCACTCTAGGGTAGGCTTAAAACACACTTCTCTATTAATCCTGAATAGACATGTGAACCTGCACGTACAATTTCCTGGGGTGGCCTCAAGCAAATCATCTCACCTGCAGTGAGACAGATGAACACTGTGCCATTAATTTCTGACCCTGAGTTGATGTAAAGTGGAGGAGAGCTATAGAAGTTGCCATGCCACAGGCTCATACACAGAGCATATTCCCTGGAGCTGGTAACAACTAGCAATACGTGGTCCTAGCTCTCTGCATGTACTGCACCGCAAAGGGACAGTCCCTATAAAGACACTCATTTACACAGCAA
The DNA here is from genome assembly GCF_000690535.1 of Cariama cristata. Lineage (NCBI taxonomy): Eukaryota > Metazoa > Chordata > Aves > Cariamiformes > Cariamidae > Cariama > Cariama cristata. The sequence goes on from NW_009630466.1 coordinate 40,928, forward strand.
CAGTCAAAATAAATTTCCCCATTTAGAGATCCCATTTGCATTGTCAGTCATGCTCACGGTCTTATCTCCAGGGAACTTCCAACTACTTCATATTCTGGTTGGAGTGCAAATTCCTACAACATGAAGCAAACACCTCTGGCCCCTGGAGCAGGCCCTTTCCCAGAAACCTACGTGGGAAAACCCATGGCACTCTAAAAGACCACATGGCAGAACTGAACCTTTTTATTCTAAATCCACTTTTATTGCTGTTTCCAACCATCATGGGAATCACACAGCATGTGAGTCAGAAAACACGGAGACCAGAGATCAGCTAAGTGGCAAATACCTTTCACTTGTGAGTTGCAGATCAAGCACCCAGCTGCTGCCCTCAGCACTGGTCTCTCTCCCCGGTTCACAGGGACTCTGAAATCTGGTGCTAACCTCACCACTCCAGTCATCAAACTGAAAAAGATGCCAAATCTAACCTCTACAGCCTGCCTTTCCAACTTGTCTTCCATAAAACACATTCCCCACCAACGCTGCCATAAGCTCAAAAAAGAACACTGACGCTAGCAAAGCTGTTGGGTTCATTGGAGACGTAAACCCAGCAGAGCAAGTCCCTCCACAAGCACATTTCTGCTCTCTGCCCACTAATTGGGCAATGAAGACAAAGTGAAAACCCCAGGGCTGAGCCAATGGATAAGCTGCCAGGAAATTTCAAACTGCTCCAAGCATGACGGCCAACGGAAACCATGACGTAAAGTTCAGAAGAAGGTCACTGCTTCAGAATTGCTTTCTAAAGAGAGATTTTGTTATGGTTTTTCTTTTGCAAGCGTGCATCAATAGAGCTAGAGTACCAGAGAGACAAAAAGGGTGGATGTATAAAAGAGATGCAAAATAAATTTTAAAGTACTTTTTTGCCTAGGTGGTTCAGGCACAAGTTTTCAGCCTTTGGTACAATGTGTGCATCTGCAGAACTCTGCACTGATGCGCATGGAAGTGGTTTAAATGGCTGCCCATGTTCTGCACAGATGATAACCCACCTGCACCATAAGGTCAGTGGAGCTGGGCAGACTCTACAGTAGCACCTGACAACCATTTAAGAGGGGTCTCTCTGAATTTGGAGACTTTATCTTGCATACTCACATATTAAGACTTTGACTGAGGTATCCCTGGACTGGTTCATACGTGACACAGGGCAGAGCTGGGACAAAGCCTCACACCTCCCATTCACCCAGCTCCAAAACACCAGCCACCTCCCGAAGGCGTCAAAAAAAATATAATGCTTACTAAAAAACTTTGGAGATTCACCGACGAAAAGGGATTACTTCCTTCCAGTGGGACTTTGGTCTTCTCCTGTGTCTATCTGGGCTACAGCTGAGTGTTACGACTGCACCGCCTGTAGGTTTTCTATTTAATGTCATCATAACAGAGAGAAATATTACATTAAAATGGGTACTGGTCTCCTTCATTAGGACTGGATCACCTTTGTGTTAAACAAGACAAAAAAAAAAAAACACAAACCACAACATAACACCAAATCCCTATGGGTTTTCTGCCAAAAGCTGTGTGCTCTGCTTTGACTAAGGTCCTCTAGGAGCTCTGCACAAGCTACATCAACAGATTTAAGGTATTTTGTCTTGTGCAATTTGGATATTGACTTAAATTTTTCAGAAGTGAAATAGAAACATGACACGAGTTCAGCCCCAGGTGTTTTCCTCTCTCCTCATGTTGTGTTTCATGGCAGCTTTCCATATTTGAAGGCTATCCCACAAGGAAACCCATCTCTTGGAACAACCCACGATCATTTATGTGACTCTCTAGATCAAGCCAACATAAGAACCGTGTGGACTCACAGAGACAGAAAGCAGGTTCAGAGATGATCCAACCAACCAGCATGGCTACACTGCTGAGAGAGCTGTCAGTCTGAAGGTCACTTCTAATCCCACTGGTTGTAAATACATAATCTGCTAACTGGCTGCTAAAGGGTTCTTGCTGGGATGTCAAAATATTTGCCTATAATCTGTTGTGTAGTCCCCAGTAGGGTCCACTTCTCATGAGGCGATCACGTGAAGCTTCTCTAAAAAAAAAGAGCAAAAAAATGCCACTGAGTGTTTTCAGAAAAACTAACTCACAATGGAAAGCCAGGAGGAGAGACCACCAGATCGTCTCTCCCTCACGCCCACCACATGTGTACCTCCAATGTGGAGTCTTCTGATAAAGAATTAAATGACTTGTGGGTAGGAAATGACAAAGGGCAATTAAAATTATATTAAATTTTCTCACGGTTTTTCTGTGGTGTTTTCTGCAACACAAATGTCAGAAGATTAATTTGTTTACTGTCCACAGATGCAACGATAACCACAATTGCTTCCCGAGGAACGCTCAGTACAGCAACACTCCAGGTCCCTCTCTGTCCCCAGAGCATTTTTCCAGGGCATCTCCTGGAGCGTGCCACCGCTGAGAACACCAGCGTGCAGTCCTGAAAGCACGAGGCACCCCGCCTGAGCTCAGAGCCAGGCCCGCTGTCGGTAGGGGACAAGGAAACTCATGCCATCTGCTAGAAAGACACCAAAAGAGACATTGTGCAATCATGGGCTACAAGTGCACCCTGTGCCACTAAAGGCAAAATCCTTGCTTCTCCAATTAAATCTGTATTAAACTCATGACACTATTCCCGACTTAAAAATATCATTAATGAAAACAGAAGCAGGTTAACAAGATTAGCCATAGAGATGTTGCCACACATCGAACTACACGACTGCGTCCTTACACACATGTGTAAAAACTCACACAAGTTTTCACTGAAGCCCATCAGCAACTGTCCACCCAAGCAGCTGCCTGTTGCTTCACATAAAATGCTTATCACATCGCAGCCTGTCCCACCACGTGTTAAGCACATTCAAATGAGAAGGCGAGCGGTGCATTTGGTCTACTTTCATTTTTGGGACACAACTTTGACCTCAGTCATTTGTCTGGGCTGTTCCCATTACACTTCCCTTTTCTGAGTGACTATCAAAGTTCTCAGGATAGCAGGAGGAAGATCTCCTCGTGGGCATCGCAGGAGCTTAGGATGTGTCAGATAAATGCATCAAAGAGGAGATTATTCCTGAACGCTAAAAACGCACTGGAAATATATATGAAAGCCCCAAGGCAGCCTGACACTAGCATCCCTCAGCTGGGGCTGTTAGACAAACAGCTCATATTTTACTCAGAGTGAAAAAATCACACATATTATGGTTCTCTGACACTCTTTAATCTTAACACAGCTGCGAGGTTTTTTCAGCAGAGAAACCTTCTGGGTGAATGTGACCTTTGGATAAATCCTTGCATGTTCTCTGTGGTGGTATTTATTGTTACAGTCAGGCTAATGATTCATTTTGCGAACAGCCCTGGGAGGGATCTTTTTTCCAGCAGCCCCACAGACCTGTAAACGTGTTCCTCCACCACTGTCACACCTGTACTGCAAAAGGGGAAAACAAAGGGTCAACCAAAAAAAACAAGTCTTCTTTCACACTTTCATTTGGATTACTGCACAGAAAGACAGCATTCATGTTTATTAGATATATGAGGGACCACTAAAAATTTTTAACGTTGAGGCAACTGGCTTCTGGTAGACTCTGTAGGAAGTTATTACTGTTTTCTGGAAATACTAGCGAACAGACATAATGCGTTTTTTCTGAGCCAAAAGGAGAAGTAAGGCATCACTGCGCTTGCAGAACATTCTCATTCAAAGCAGGCAATGGATGCTACAGGAGAGGAGGACAAAACCAATACAGGCCTTGAAAATTAAACCGCGTGTCTCTTTGCCAGCTTTCAGAAATATCATTAATCTTAAGATAAAGCTGGTTTTCTTGCAGTTGACACTCAATGTTACAAAAAATGTTTCTGTTCCTATCACACATAAGCATAGTAATCCTCTCTTGGTTGTTCCACACTCAGGTCACAACACAATCCTTTTGCTGAGCAACTAAGAAGCCTGAATTTGGTCTGACTGTGTAATTTGACAGGCTCCAAGCTGCCAAGGAAGGAAGGCGTCAAAAACTCCTGGGTAAACTACTTCTCTGGGTCTAAATATTGAGTGGGTTATTGGGCTACTTCATGAAATACAATTCTGTCTAGAGACCTGAGAGCTGAACTAGCCCCGCTCTCACCACTGACAAAAGATGAATCAAAGAGTTTTTCATGTCAAACTGGAAGGCTTTCTCACATCTGAATGGAAAGCAGACTTTAGAATTTTATTAGTACCTTAAGCTTGAAAATGAAGGATGCTGCCAGCCTCGAGCCAGCATCTGTAAGAGATTAATTTCATAGAGACTGTCAAAAAAATAGCAGTGTTCAGATCCTTAGCAATGTGTATAATTCAGGCAACAGTCAGAAGCAGACAAAAATGCATATGCCGTATAGGTAGGAGTGATAGTCATGTAAGATGTTGGTTTATGAGATCAGGCTCTGATCTCTGACTTTCCTGGCTCAAACTCTCTTCTTTCAGGCATCTGATGTTTTTAAATGATAAAACTTCTAACACAAAAGCAAGAGTAGTGATGACCTGGAATGAGTTCAGCTGCATTTTCTTGCTTCCCAGGAAGGAGTAGTCCACATCACAAAGTCACCAGATTGTTTGCAGTAATTCCGAGACAGTCAAGGACTGGACAGATACAGGGATGATACCAACCGTGGACTTCAGCAAGCTGTGCAGTCACAGTCCGAGATGGAAACATAACAGCAGGACACCACAAGAAGCTCCTGTTGCTGCTGTTCCTATTGTACCCACTCAACACACAACGCTCCCTTCCTTAGGCTACCAATCCAGCATTTTCATACACTCTACATAACCCCAACAATTGTATATCAAAGGGGCATATCCACAATTAAAAGTGTCTTTAAAGCAGCACTGTAATGCTAATTTCTGTAAAGCATTGTAGCAAACATTATAACAAACTTTGGAGTCATTCCGAAATTCAAAGAAACAAGTTCGTATCCTTGGAAAAGGTTGCTATTGGATGTCTATACCACACAACTTTCTGTTTTCAGTCAACATCCAGACTTGGTAGGCCTTAGGGGAAAAATTAAGCTTAATTTCCCCTCAGTCAATATTGGTTCTTAAGTCAATAAATCTTAATATTGACCACAACATAGAAACCAGTAATTGTTTAATATCTTCTTCTGGGTTTTAATTACAAACACTGAGGAAATTTGTCAACTCCTGACTGCCTAGTCATATGGAAAAGCTTTTAAACATTCTGCATAGATCACTGTCGATCAGGCCCATCACAGTTATGGAACTAAAACATATTCCACCAACAATTCTCTGAGCATGTACACAGGATCTTTAACCTTGGCACAACTTTGAACCCGGGGCCTGCATCTGCCGCAAGGACAGTGAAGATAATAAATAGCATCTTTTTATGTTGCAAGAGTTATTATTTCCTTTGCCACAGTTAAATTTCCTCTGCCCATATAAAACTGCAACTGCCATAGATGGGGAATGTTGACAAAAATCCCTTTGGTATCCCATAACAAAAAGGCATTCCCGGCCAAGTACTTTATCATTTGGAAAGAAACATGAACAGCGCTGCGAGACAAAGAGAAAGAAAAGAGACAGGTGAAGGAAATTCTGGGGACTATGAGACAGCACACAGTTTGCTTGCAGCTGATAAAGAGAACTACGCAGTGTGAATTCCTCGCCTCAAAAACCAGATGGGAATCCTGGCCAGGGATATTGCCTGGCTACCCCGTAACACAGGCTATGGCTATGGAATAGATTATCTCAAGTCAGGCAGCAGTCTAGACGTCTTGCGAGAAAGCAGGGGTTCATGAGAGAATACCTGGTTGGAGAAGTTTGTTCTCTCATTGTCTCTCTGCCACGGTGGTTTGTGTGATCTCGCCCCGCCGTACAGAGCACACATTTCACAGGTGCCTGCTAATTGCGTTCTGCATCCGCAGGGGATGGATGGACCGACAGCAGCCTGGAACGACTGTCTAGAGATCAAACTAACCCGAGAGACAAACTATCTGGAGATCAGTGCAGGTGAGTTAAAGGAGAGCTGGAAGATGAACCAAATATCCCTTAAGTAATGGGCTGAAATGTCTCCATACTGTATTTCAATTTTGTGCTTGTCGGTATTTTTGAAATCAGATGTTTGCTGTTAATGGTCGCAGTGGAGTTCTAGGCCTTCTGTAAAGTGAGGAATCATCATGCAAATAGTGGGGACTACATATTTCAGATGCCGACAAAACAGCCTAATTAATGCATAGAATCTGAGGGCATGTTAACAACTTCAGTGGCAGATAAAATAGCTACTTGTTTGTGGGATCTGTGTAGTTCTTCTCTGATTACAGAACAACCTTCAACCCTTTCAAGTGAAATCTTGGTGATCCTTCTCTATATTGTCAGCAAGTCATCTTTGCCTTTGGAAACAAGGCCAAGAAGTGCATTCCTCATGCCATGCAGTCTATAAGTCTTTTTCGAAAAAGTTTTCTGTAACCATGGCAAATCTTGAAATCATTGAACGTTTATGTCACCCTTTGAGGACATCTAGGACATCTATAATTGATGTCATCACCTTGCCATGATGAAAAATATCCCCCCAGAGAGTATGGAAATTTTTGTCATGAACAATGGGCTGAGAAATCAGTTCCACACAGACAAATCGTGTAGACAGACAGATGAGCAGAACAACAAAAATGGGCTTTCAAACCTCAGCCAAGTCCTTGATATCTGAAAACAGAGTATGGGGTTTTGCTTGCGTATCAACTCCTCCTGCTCCAAAAGCAAGTCTTTTATAGTCCATGCCTCAATCAATTACTAGGTTTTGACTTGTTTTAAGGTTCTTACTTGCCAAGGACACATTGCTGCACGGAATATTAATGAGGTTGTCATCTAACTGGGCGTTACAGGACCAAAGATGATTTAGTACCTTCTTAAAATGACCAGCAATGCTTTCTTCTGAAAGTTTGAGAAGAATTTGTGCTTTGCAAGAGTAAGACAATACACTTCTTGTGCAAGTGAAACCTCTGAAATCCCATCAGAAGGACTTGAGCTTGAGGCCAGGAACCAGGCACTTTCACATTTTAATCTCAAATCTGCTCTTGGCTTCCTGCACAGCAAAGAACTCTTTCTTCATTTCAACAACTTTAAATGAGGGTGCTGTGAGAATTAAATGTTTACACTGCAATTTGAAAATGCAAAGTGCTAAGAAGGAGCACTTAGGAAATGAACTTTGTAAACTTTTTCCTTGCTGCCATGGTATCCACCATCCTCAACAGCCTTTTACTTCATGTACTCTTAGACTACATAACCTTAAGCACTCTCTGTCTCTAAACTACATACCTCACTTGAGGGCTGATGTACAAAAATCAGCTGTCTGAATACCTTAACACTTACGACAGCTTCCTCTGGACTGATCATAAGAGAAATTACTTGTTATTAATTTTCACATGCTGGATTTATTTTAGCTTTTATGTTTCAGGAATATCATATAAACAGAATGTTAGTTGTAGGAGTACCCAGGAATGCAAGAAAACATATGTCTCCAACTCCCTTCAGTATTCCCAGCACATTCCCCACCAATTTTAATTTCAACTGGCTTAAGTGGGGGAGTCAGGGAGAGACTTAAATGCTCTTATCCTCTGCATATCATGAATAAGAGCTGAAATCACAGCACCTGCTGTCACATATGCAGAGCCCTCCATTTGGGTGAAAATATAACTCTACCGTTCCCGTTGGGTGAGGAAGGGACTGTTTATGGTGTATTTTGGATCCAGTGTCACTTTAGTTCTACCGCTGCTCCAGGATGGCACTGGCAATCTCCAGTCTTGAGACCTCATCACGTTAACGTAAGTCTAAGCCTGCTCTGATGAGTCCACCAGAGACAGAGTTAACTACGAGAGCAGAGCCACACACGTGTGTTTCTAAGTGGCATCTCAAGGGTGTAAAGGGTGGGTGAACCTGATACACATACCCATGCATCCAGCCTCTGCCACGTACCTTACCCAAGATCAGGTATTGTGAATGTAAACTTTTGAGCTGGATAAATACATATTTCTGTATAAGCACAAGTACCTCCACCCATTCTTGCCTTACTTCCCACGAGTCTGCTCTTTGCTCTGGTGTTGTGATGCCTTAGGGTACAATAATCCTCAGGTGCCAAGATTTGCTGAGGG
>NW_009630466.1:49103-69987 GCF_000690535.1 Cariama cristata
GGGGGAGGGTCACAAGCTTTTGCTATCATGCCCCAAGCCCTCATCAGCACTAGCCCTGCCACATACAGCTGTATAGGACCCGTGTGTGCTCACAGTTAAAGGAGGGCTGCGTCTGCCTCTCATCACGCTGCCGGTGCCCGGTGCTCCACCTGCTCCCGCTCTTGGTGCTCCGCTGCCCAAGGAGCGAACATTTTGCGGGTTGAACGGTAGCAGTAGAGGCCGTCCTGAAACGGCTTGTGCTGTGCTTGTTTGCGAGGCTGCGTAAATCACCAGTAATGTGAGGTGCCGATTCCTTCGTGTGCTGTGAAGACTGAAGGAAAAAGGAGGCTCGAGTAATTAACAGAAGTTAATTGCTTTACGCACGAGCAATTTGCACTCTTGAGAGAGCAAGTGTGGAGTATGGGACCTTCGCGTGCCTATCGATATGGGGACGGACAGGAGAGGAGTAGATTCGCCTTTACCTCAGATTGCTACTTTACACCACTGATAGCCACTAAAAATCTGACATAATGCAAAGATCCCTGGAGATCTCAAAGACTGGGAGCACCCCAGATTTTTTAGATGCCCTGTGAGATTCAGGAAACAACAGCAAAACTGAAGGAAAAACCTTCAGCTATTAAAAACACTCTCAAGAAATCTTTCAATTAAATCTAACCCACATAAAGTCCACAGAACGGACCCCTTGCATGCAGCAAGTCAGCTCTCCGAATGACAGCAAGGGCAAGCTCGATAAGCTGCTTGGAGCTGTCAAAACCTTCCTAAGGCAAACTTTCTACAGAAAAGTTTTTTGTGCCGGCCACAGCTCACGTCCTGCTTTGTCTGGTTATCCTGCCAGAAGCATAAATGAACTCATAAGAATAACAGGAGGATTAGGTTAAGCTTATTTTTAAAACATTTCCCACAAATTCGTCTCATTTGCCTGCTTATAAACACCCTCGTTCATCTCTGCTGTGTGTCTAATTAGGCAGGATATACTGCAGGTGGCTTAAAATAGGAGCTGAAATATAGTAGCTTTGCAGTTACGCATGTTAAAGGTAATTAAAATTTCATGCTATATGATGTAAACTGATCATCTCAGGGGCTCGAAAGGGATTTCTCCACCATACAGGACATGGCACAGTTGGCCAGCTACAGTATGGGTGGGTTTCCTCTTCCCTGCAACACTTACTAGCCTCTGCCCAAGGCAGAATATGAGATCCGATGGGCTGGTTTCTTGAATTATTTATTCACGGAAATAGACATACTACCATCAGCTAAGCATCTCTGGATTTTATTTAAAATCAATACTGCAATAAAGCTTAAAACATGAAAAGATAAAATAAAATTAAAACAAACTAGCAAAGAAAGCCCTGTTGTGAACCTGTCTTAGAGGTTAATTAAAATAAAACCAAACAGAGTTCCTGGATTTTGTAGCAGCTGTAGTTAAAATTCTGCAGTACCTGACAGAGGCATAGGGTGGTTTCCTCTGATGCTGCTGACAACTTTTCTGAATAGCATCTCTCAAAAAAATGGGATTTATTTTCGCAGCTAAAAAGAATAGTTCAGTGTAGCAAGTATTTTTGCTTTGGCAATGGATCAAGTTGCACCAAATGGCAGGTGGTGTCTTTTAAAACATTTCCACAAGGGAGGATATCACTCTGCTTTCTTCCCCACACCTGCTCTCCTCTTCTTTTTTAAAAATCATGCCTTGTATTATATTACTGAAACATCAGGAGTGTTTTGCAGAATGTGATAGGGCCCTTTCCATAAACATTTATCGGTGTATCCAACAGGGATGTGCTTGTATTTTGCCATGGTAGTCCTAGGGCACACTCATGCTTACTGTGAAACAGTGGCATTTTAAGACTGCAGTCTTAATAAGGATATTGGATATTTGGAACTCTATATTAAAGAAGTTATGCCTAGGGCACGTTTAAAAGTCTATCAGATAAGCTTTGAAAAACGTGAGGGACAGCAGACCTAGCATTGCAGGCTTTTTCTACAAACTTCGTACAGCCAAGAAGAACAAACCACGAGTGAACTCAAGTTAGCGAAACACAGAAAGGATCTCTCAGTTGCCTCTGGCCAGACAAATTAAGTTTTCTGCCTTGAAAAGCCACCCCTTAGATTTCCCCTAGGAAAAAAGTGGCAGGGAGACAGGATCTGGGAGCCTTGATCTGAATGCCTTTCATTTTGTCTATCCTAGTAAAGAACAGACCCACTGTTTCTGAACCACCTGAAGCTTTCTTAAATTGTCCGTGGTATAGCAAATTGTGGGAAGGCTGACCAAGGATTACTAACTTGATGCAAGAGATCAGTGTAATAAACCTGCATGGGACAGGAACAGTCACAATGATGAAGATCTGGGAGCCTTGATCTGAATGCCTTTCATTTTGTCTATCCTAGTAAAGAACAGACCCACTGTTTCTGAACCACCTGAAGCTTTCTTAAATTGTCCGTGGTATAGCAAATTGTGGGAAGGCTGACCAAGGATTACTAACTTGATGCAAGAGATCAGTGTAATAAACCTGCATGGGACAGGAACAGTCACAATGATGAAAACCTGTGCCCCAAATACAGCAAAATTCCCATTGACTTCAGTGAATTAGGATTTTATCCCATGACTCCAAGGCACTGTAGAAAACCAAACAAAACCACCCTACCAAACCTCTGTTAGAGGTAATCCAGGAACAAGCTCCGAGAACGCAGTCCATATTGACAAACGAGAAGGGCATTTATGGTACCCTGCTTTTCTGTTAGATGTCTCCCTTTCTCCTCCCTTCCCCATAGTTCCCACCATCCTTCAGGATCATTTTTGTCTCAGTTTAACTTTACATTTTCACACGCAGAGTCTCACATCTGTCAGACACTGGGCAATGAGGAAGACAGTATTTGGTTATGAAACACCTGACTTGAATTTCATTGAGACAGGTAATAAACTCGAAAGAAATGAAGTTTTACTAGGTAGAAGCAGATTTTTGTAGTAAGTTTCTATATACCTGCATGCATGATAATCACAAATTGAATTCTTTCCTGGAAAAGAGAGAAAAGAAGCCTTATATTGCGCTTGCAACCAGTAGGAAATAACATCTCATTCAGTGTAAAAGGACAGCATCAGGTAGGGTTGTTATCATGTAATCAGGTAAGCAAAACAAACACGTTCCAGACATCCACACATTTCCTTTGAAGGAAAGGAAATTTCCCTGGGTTTTAATCACAGAGTAGTATGCTGCCTCATCTGGTTTTCCTATTAAAAAAAAAAAAATCTTTCCTTGTTAAAAAAAAAAAATCATTAACTTTCCATATAGGGAAGCACAAAGTGGGTCATTGGGGAAGCATGCGCTTCTCGGCTGGAAGCAAGCCACGGACAGTCCCAGGTGAATGGTGTCTGTCCAACACCACGGTCTTGTCAGATTTTGGAGCCCTCTTCACCCTCATCCCCCCCATTCCCAATACCTCAACAGGAAAGGAGACATCTGTGAATCCTCTGGCACTGTTGCAATGTTTTACAGCTGTAATAACCACTGATACAAAGAGAAGAATGTTTTCTAGCCTCAAATTCCTGAGGTACTTTCCTAAACAGACACAAGTGGATGGGGCTTGGTTACGTGAAAAATACCCCATCGGGGCAGGGGTGTGGGGAAAGATGAAGAGGAATCATGATCTGCAGACAATTGAGCTCAGCTGGGCTTCAGATTTATCTTTTCTGACCACTCAACCTATTTGTCCAAATCCAAACTTCTAATCCTTAAATCTAAACAGTATTTTTCTGGCAGTTTGCACTCACTCTTGGCTACATCAGATGAAAAATACTTCAAGGAGCAGGCTTAAAACAGTGATGATCTATAGACTTACATATATGCGGCATTTTTGCAGTACTCCTTACCATCAGCATATAGGTAGCAAAGTTTGATGTTTGCTGCTAGAAATCCCAAAGTGCACCGGACACTACAAAGTCCATTTTCTCCCATTTATTAGCACTGTCAGTCACCAGCAGCGTAAGTCACAAGTGCCTCTTACCTGTATGGCAGGGCATTCCCCATGGCCTTACACTTGATGCACAGGCTAACATTTAGAAGTGGTTTGGGGAATAACGTCAATTCGTATAGGGGCATAAAGGCAGCAGGCAGCCCAGCCAGATGTGTGGAGAATGTGTTCCCAAGCACAAGGGCTCTTCTAAGGGCTGGGAACACTGGGTCTCCCAGTGCCTACGCATTTCGGTTTAGTCCTTTGCGCATTGCTCCAACGCAGATCTGCAAAGGATCACCTTGTATAAGTAGATTGATATAAAGCAGAGTATTTCTGTACAGAAAGTCTGAATTATTAAGCACTTAACGCCAGCAACTAAAGCTCCAATTTCAAATGGATGCAAGACTCAAAGATGCTGAACAGACCAGACTGGAAAGTGGAGCATCTAACTCGTAAGAAACTCGAGTCCTGGTGCAGATTTGCTTAAAAAAATACAATTATTATTTCAAAGATTTTTAAATTCCTTTCTAACCAGAAGCGCTCTTGCTAGTACAGCTGCTCAGTAACAATTTGCCCAAGAAGCTGAGTATTTTTTTGTTTCATCCTCTGCTCCTCTCTGTTGTGGTTACTATGCTGCTAGTAGCCAGACTCAGGGCCAGCTTTGGGCAGGCGGTTTGACAGGCGCAGGAGCATCCCTACCTTAGCACGAGGGCGAGTGGGAGCAACAGCCCCTGCTCTGTGCTGGGTCTGCGAGGGGACAAGCCACAGCTTCGTGTCACCGGTCCTTTTCTCAAGCCAACACCACTGGCATGTCTTGAAGGGGGGGACAGGCCAGCTGTGCCCTGGGGTGGGTGGAAAGACAGATGTGGAGGCTGGTGCAGGAGCAGGAGCCGGGGCAGGAGTGACCCTGGTGAGCAGCCAGAGCTACAGCCGCCCTGCGAGCCCTGGAGCAGCCCGGCCTCAGCTGGAGCAGTGCAGGCAACTGCTGTGCCCACATGCACAGCCAGGACCAGAAAAATCTCACGAGGAGAATTTTGCAATACGCACCCTTGGCAGCAAACAGAGGGCTCCAGAGATCCCAGTTCCACCCATCCCTTTAACACTTGAAACGAGGCTTTTCTGAAGTCATTCTTCAGCCTACATTTCTTTTGCACCATCCTGCTGAGTGAACATAAGGGCATAACCACATGAATTTTACAGCTGTAGGACATCATTGTTAACAGGGAAAAAACCTTCAAACCTTCTGCTTCAAAGCCACAAACCCTTGGTCCCCGTCTTTTCAATAGAGCTCATAATTAACTTAGTAATGCTACGGCTCACATGCTCTTTGCAGCTACTCGTGGCATATCTGTCAATAACAGGGAGCTGACGGACTACGCAACATTGAGATTTATGCTCTAATTCTAAACAATAATATTTTCTCTAGTTAACTAGAAATTTTTAGAAAAACTGCAAGACTGTAGCAGTTAACTGCATAAAGTTAATTGGTTAACTGAAATAGAAACTCATTAACTGATTAACTGAGAGCTAAGATGGAGTTATGTCAGCACAGTCTCAGGCAACATTTAAGACAAGAATTGCAATAAAGTAGATTTGCAATTCTTGAATGTATTTGATTAACAGATTCAAACAAATGAGGCTATTACTATGTTAATTACTGCTTGCCATAAAATACTGAATATGACTAAATACAAGTGTTTGAGGGAAAACATACCTCTTAGGACAATTACAAAAGAGGAAAAGAGTAACTAATTATTTGGTATGCTGTTGTCTGTTAAAAATGTAATAATAATAGCAACAATAACAAAAATTTATAATAATAATAGGAAGAGTAATAGTAACAAAAAGACTTGTCTCAAGAACTAGGGGCACAACTTTTCCATTCTGAAATGGGGAAATCTGCTGCACAGCAAAAGCAAGACATTGAATATTTTTCCAAAGTTATGGCAGTAGTGAGAGTCTGGAGCAATGTCTAACATCAGTTACGAACTCAGCTGCTGTGTAGGTGTATTAGAGATGAGTAATATACTCATATCATGTTGATGTCACATTCCAAATCTGTTGGTGATATCAAACTATTAAAAAAAACCCTATCAGAAAACAACGGATGCTAATGAGGACAGTTGTTACTAGGAATATTAGTCCCGTGCCTTCCTTTGCAGTGTCTCCTGCAGCCCCTCTTGTCCCTGTAACAAGCAACATCACTGTGCCCCTCTCGCTGCGGTCCCCACACCCCTGGTTGGGGCTGCCTCCTCCTGTGCTTTCCAAGGAGGCTCCCGAGAGGCATCAGCCATGGCCAAGCAAAGCAGGCATGGGGGCACATCGGGGACCTGCCCCCCCACGCCATGTTGCTCCCTGGCGTCACTGGGGCCGGAGTCACCTCCAGGCACCTGCTCCAGCACAGCTCAAAGATACAGAATGAGATCAGCCATGGGGTAGGTCTTGGGGAGCACAGAAAGTCCTCTTCTCCTTCCTCAAGTCCCCCAAGCTCCCCAGATCATCATCCAAGAGCTTAAATAGTACCCTAACATTTCTTGATAATGTGATAGAACTTTTTCTGGTAACAGCAGCATGAGAAATTCAGATGGTATCACCTATTTTTAGCACTGCTTATACTCAAGAGCAGCTTCAGGAATCTGAGTGCAAGCTTTATTGCATACATGGTCAAAGTATCCCCTCTAAAAACCTGCTGCTCAGTAACCTTGGTAACTTCTTTTTTCAGCAAGGACCAATCCAGGATACTTAGTCATACTAAAATATCAAAATAGATAAGTGCAATGGTGATGACTGTCACTGCTAATCTCTTCTTCACTCAGACTTTACCCATATCTCCTGGAAATTCAAAACTGTTTCCCTGCTTAATGAACTTGCCTCCATAAAGTTCAACCCTAAGGGTTATTTTTAGAGTATTACTCATGAGTACTGAACAACCAGCAATGCATTAAAAACAAACAAAAAATACCAACCCAAAACTAAAGAAAACAAACCACAATTAAAAGCCCATAAAACATGTGTAGCTACAAAACAAAGAATTAAAAGAGTGGTATAAAATTAGATGCTAAAATTGTTCTTTTGCAGTCTGGACTATTTAAAAATCCTTTCTTGTGTGTTAATATTGTGCTCTCTTCTACCATGCACTTTGCAGAGAAACACAAGTCACCAAAGTCACAACATCAAAAAAAGGGCTAAGGGCAAGGTGCACAACCATTTCTCCTAAGGTGTCACAGATCTATCAAGGTCAAGCTCAGGAGTTAGCTGTTCTTCACCCCTCCTCAACCATGCAGCTAGACCTCCACTCTTTAAAACATTAACCATACCCTTTTTTACCTAACAATCATGACAATCTTGCTGTATATGTTTTTTGGATGGCTAACAAAAGGAGAAACTACAGCTGTAAAAAGAATGAGACTTAAAATGAATTTGAGACGTCTTCATAGAAATCTCCTCAGTAACACCATGTCAGACAAATGTTTGCAATGCATTGTTCGCTGCCTTTTTTGGTATTTGGAGAAAACACACCCTAATTCGTAATGTAAACTGCTGAGTTTATTTCTGTTTCTGAGAATTCTTATTAACAGCAGGTCACTACCAGAGCAGTATAGTGAAGATGAGGCAATGTTGATAATACAGGGAGGAATGACCAAGGAAGGTTAACTCCTGAGAATGCAGTATTTCAAATGGAAAAAATTGATAGTATGTCATGTTGGAGGGTAAAAACTAAGAAGCTATTCAATTCAAACAGGAGATGAACAGAAAAATGAAAGAACCTGACCCTACCATTCTGCCTCTTCACTTCTCTTACTGCTAGGAGCTTGTTCATAGTTAGAAAAGCAGAATTGGAAAAATTTTGGTTAAAACTAGCCTGAAATTAGAAAACACTGACTGACCATGCTTTTCTAAAAGACCTCAGTAAAAAGCTGTAAATGTTAACTTAAATTTCTTTTAAAGGTAATTTAAAATTTCTGCAAAACAAAAACCAGCAATGGGTTCTTTGAAAAAAGTCATGAAAAATGCTAATCTCTTAAGTACTCATATTTATACTTATACACATACACACATATTTATATGTGCAAAGGTTTGTTAGAAAGGTTCCCACAACTTTCTTGAACGTGTGTTCCATAATCATTACCTCCTTGCGGGAATTTCCTAGCATGAAAAATAGCCATGGTCATTGAATAAATTTCTTGCTACAACTTTGTCAGTTTCTAACAAGAAGTAGCATTCTACTAAATACCATTATTTAATTGTAATTTGTATTTTAACTTTTATCTTTGATTTCTGTATTGGGAGCTGAGCAGTCGAACAGCTAGCAACATCTAAATGGAAGCAAACGAACAGCTCCTTCTGACAGAACGTGATGGTCATTTCGACATAAAATTTCCTTAGGGAAAAATAGACTTTTCTACAAAAGGAAATAATCAAATTAAATACTTGTTTGATTTCATTGTCTTTCCAGGACAAATAGAAGACCTCATTTTAAAGAAACAGAAATGCTCTACATTAATTCTTGTGTGTAAGCATGTAGAGATTTTTTTTTCTGGCTGCTGTAGCCAAAATATAAATCATTTTCCGCTGTGGTGTCAGGAAGTGTATTGCACTAAATTAATCATGAGCTACTTTAAAAAAGGGACAAAAAATCCACTGCAAAATGAAACAAATCTCTCTGTGCCTGTTTTCCATTTGCATTGTCATCACTTACCTTTAGGGGACGATGGGAGTGAGATGGAAATGTTGCTGAAACGCATTCAACAGACCCTCTGTGTGTGTGTGTGTGTTTGCATCTCTAGTGCTCTCTGCTGTGCCTCTAGTCCTTGGAAAAGATAAAGTATTATAACCTGCACACAATATAATCTGCACTCGTTGCCAGGCTCCTAGCACAGGAACACACTATAGCAAACTAAATGCAGAAGCGCGTAGACTACAAGCCAAGCTGTGTGTCTTCAAGCATTTCCCAGTCCCAGACATATTCTGCTGGGGTAGATAAAAGTCTTTCTGTCTCATTATAAAAGAAGAGTAAAGGCAATTCATAAGGGAACTGGAGTCATTTTAGAAAGCTTTTCCTAATAAGACCAATAGTTCAGCAGATGTGCGCAAGTGGGGAAAGCTGGGAGCGCAGAGATCAGGCAGTTCCATCCGCCATCGTACAACTGTGACTTGGCTTGCTTTTATCTTTTATGTCAGGCAATCAAAAGAAAAGCCAATTTTATTTACTAAGTGAGGGGCAAATAAACTCGTGTCAATTAAGGAACAGAAATGATGTCTCTGTGGTTTAGACTGGAAGCATTTTAAAAATAAAAAAAATTTTAAATAATTCATTCAGACAAGGCCTCTAGATCCTCATCTGTCTTCCTTTGCTCCCAGGGCAGCATGGGCATACACTGAGCTTTTTGTTAACTCTCTGCTTTCAAACTCTCTACCCACAAACTACACCATCCAAGAGACACTAGTAATATTTAATATTCTTGCTTTAATAAAGTCATTTTCAAAATGCTTCGGGGAAGACGCACTTCTCTGGACCACAAGTAACAGCAGTTAAAGTCAGCCTCAACTTTACAGTTGACTTTGAAATCAAAAACAGCTTACCAAAATGTTTTGAAATCTCTTGCCCCTCTCTCCTCAGTCTCCAAAAGTACTTTTTCCTCTAGGTGATCACAAGCCTGCCTGCCTGCCTTTCTCACTGTTGGCTGCTCAGGTCTTTATTAGCTCAGGACCATCTTCTTCTGATTCCTGACTCAGAAAATCTCATCATAATGTAACTCTAAGCCTGTATATTAATTCTTAGCAAAAGCAGCGCAAAGCATGTGCTCAAACGCTACTGAAATTGGGCCAACTCTGTACTTTTTCTCATCGCATAGTAAGTTACTATCTCCCTCCGCAGCAAGCCACACTTACCGGTAAAACGTGGTATAATCCACCGTTGAATGACAGCTCTGAAACTCCCATGCTTTGAGTTTCTGGCATTCCCGGTGAGCTCGGAGTTTCACCCTGACTGTCCCATGACAGAGCTCGGGCACAGGTTTTCTCTGCGGGCGGCTGCAGAACTCGTTGGACTCTACGCGCCAGGATTCGGCAAAGTCATCCACATCAAACTTAAAATTCCCATCTCCCCCAATCAGGTCATCTCGCTTGTGCCCGTTGTAATTGCCACACAGACCGCAGAGTTTGCCTTTCAGATGTGGCGCAGCCATGACTTCCACAAAACTGTCTCCATCCCATGAGATTTCCAAGCCTAATAAAGAGATGAGACAAAAACACGCACACACACACAAAAAAGAAAGAGAAGCAGAAATTGAAGATAACAAACTGTGCCTTATGTTTGTGAAACAGTGTTTACGGGAACCTAAACAAAGCCATTGGCTTCTTTGTGATAATGTTAGATTTCTATATACTTCCCAGTAAGTGCCTCTGGCAAGTGTAGTGTTTCTTAAATCACAGGCAATTAAAATACACTTATGCCTATCTGTTTATTTTTGTTCCTCCTTGCTCATGAATGGGGTTATCCTAAAAAATCCAGAGCCAAGGTAGAACTACTTTCAACATTGAAAGAGGTCTCTTGCAAAATTCTGCAAATTGAATTTACTAGGGCAAACTTCTAGCTGATTTCGCAAAGGGCCCAGAATTTCAGCCATTGTCACCTGTTGCACAGGTCATTGGCGTGTGTCCATCCCCTATGAGACTCCACCAGTGATCACCTTATGGAAAACATCCTTTTCTTGCCTACAAAGCTGACACTGATCACTCGTTGGGTGAATATAACTGTTCCAATACAAATATCTGATTTTGTGCGGGTAAAGAGAGTTAAAAAGATGATTACAAAGACATGTCACATAGGTAAAACTGTTGTATGAAGGCATTCTGAACTGGACTCAAAGTCTTCATTCAAAAGGTGTTAATTATCACCCTTTTGAAGTTGTCTTCATAAGGCAGCAGCACGGAAGAATGATGGTAAACATCTAACCCTCATCTGGTGGCTGAGATATAAGTGCTCTGTTACAATCTGTTTTACAGTAAAGTTTTGCACTTCTAGTACACCAAAATCAGAATTGCTTTCTGTGGGTGAAATCCATTTCATCTGTCTGTACCCATCTAAAAGCCAGGTGTCTCGCTTAAGTCAGCTGTCTGGGCCGTCTCTTTGATGGAAAGAAATAGGCAGCTCTGGGTCACAACACGAGTGTCTAACAGAGAGGGAATAAACTACCTTCTGAATGCCTTGCTGTTTCCAGTGATAGTCTGGAGGGCCCAGAGGTCAAGGAGACTAAACTTCTAGTTTTTATTTGGGTGATTGTAAATTAAATGAATTCCATCCTTTGAGGAGTAAATAGGTACCTCATAAGGGAAAGTAATTTTGGTATGATATGGGATAAAAACAACACCAAGAATCACTGCTGCCTAACTTCTACCCAAAAATGGCCTCTCTCAATTATTTCCAATGTCTGATGAATGCTACTACTTCACATCTCTCCAATAACCCTGCACCTGAAGATCACAAATAGTTTTGCTGACATTAATTTATTCCCATAAAGTACCTGTGTGCAGCGGTAAGTTAAGGATAAACACAGGAACCTGTTTTTAAATGGGACAATCCAGATTTTACCCTCTTCACCCTGCCTGGCCGAGAATACCAAACAGCATCACTCCACGGTGCAGGACCAGGGCTTTGCTCTAGCTTTCTACTTTTGCCGTGTGGGCTGGCTTAGCACCACCCTTTCCTCTTGTAAATCGTGCTTGTCACGACGTGATCCAAATCCTGCCCTATCCTTGTGTAAGTAATTAACATACCAGTGACTCAGCTCAAAGCTGGAACCCTTCCTTCAGCAACACATCCCATTGTCTCCTGTGACAATTCCTACCCACGCTGCAGAGAAACAGGGTGAGGCTCAAACGGCAATTATGCCTCTAGAAAGGGTGCTTTGCCATCCGTATCTACTGTCCTGGGGCTTGTGTGGTTTACACTGTGCCACCAAGTGTTTGGGGAACAATTTACCCAGCAAGATAATTGTGCAGATAATTCTGCATCACTGGTCACTACAGTCAATTGCATCATGTTTTCTTATCGCTATAGGTTAGCAATAACAGCACAAATATGTCCCAAGCTGAGTATGCCTGAAAGCAGTTTCAAATTATCTAATAAACCCAGCACGGATAGGGCCACTGTGTCCTCCTCCAAAGGCACTTTACACCCAGCCAACTGGGAAATTGTGCAAGACTACAATTGTTAATGAGGCCAGCACAGTGGCAAGAGGGGAAAGCTGCCTTTTAAGCTGCTTCATACATTATCATTGCTGGACAAATTCAAATTCCAGCTGTCTTTGCTTCTGACAACACTGAACAAAACAAAACACAGCTTGATTTGCAGACATCAGATTAATACTGCCGTGCTGGCATTTAGAAAAACCTTGCCATTAACTTATAAACTAACATTTCTTCAGACTTGAGAATCATATAAACTTTCTCAAAGCTTGAAGCATCAAGATCCAAATTCTGACAGTTCTCTCTTCAGAAAATAACTACAGTTTTTAAGGCGGTGTTCAACTTCTTCCCCAAACAAACTCCCTCAGAAGCTGCTGACTTTGAGTCACAAAAGACTGGCTAATGATCCTATCTTCATTTTCCTTTTACAACTTTTTTCTCAAGCCAAGGCTTACTGATTTTCAGTGAAACCACTCATGTTCATTACAAAAGGTTAACTCAAAAATTATCCTGAATATTTGTGTGTCCTTTGTGAGAGTTAAGTTAATCTACTTGTTACGTGTTGCTCTGTGAACCCTAGGTACGCAGACAAGAATAACATAAAATTTTGACTTTTCATCTCAGCACATAAAAAAGCATATTTTCAAATCTAGAAAGTCCTGCTTTGATTATTGGATTTGATTCAAGAGACTCAGTTTAACTACCACAAAAGGATGTACTTTCCTCTAGCCGGGTATTGTTTAACTACACTATATTCTGCTGTAATTGCTCAGACAGAAGGGTAATTTCTAGCTTTGATGAACAGCCTAAAGTTTCTGTCCATAACAGAGCTTATTCCTTTTTGGGGTAATGAGGAAGGGTATTTACTCCTACATGCATGATAATTTTGTTGGAACCTGATCACACTGTGCAGTGTGTGCCTTTTTGTTTGTTCACAAGCAGAAAATTCATTTGGCTTCTGTAAACCAAAAGGAGCTGTGGCAGACGGGATTATGCTATGGAGCGATGTTTGAAATGGTCCCCTTGGCAGGCAGAAGTTGTTTGGAAGAGTTTCTTGGTGCCTGTACCCCCCTTTCCTTCCCCACCAGAACGGATGAGTTTCCCATTCACTTGGACAAGGATCAGAATCCAAGAGATGTGAAGCCAAAGGATGCAGCATCTGTCCCATCTGGGGATGTGCAGAAAAGGAATATTCTCTGAGTTACTTTTTAGGGTTTTTCATTTTTCCCCTTTCTTTGAAGGATGTTTAACCAACTTCTTACTTGATTTCTCAACTTGACACACTATGTGCTCTACTGCATTTTAAAAAAAAAAAAAAAATCCTTCTGGATTTATGCACATCACACACTGAGAACTCCCATCAATTGTTCTGCATGATTTTTCATGGTAAAGGCATCCTCGAGAACTGGCAGACCACTCTTCCCTAAAGATTTAGTGTCAAAGAGGTATAGAAAACCTCAGCAAACAGCTTCGTGCAAAAGATCAGCACAGAAACAACAAGAACAAAAAAAATGCTCATGCACTAGAGGGAGAGATAAGTAACACTGGCCCTGTGACCCTCTGCTTTCTCTTCTTTTTAACACACGAATTTTAGACAAGGACTCAACACCATCCCAACCACAGCCATGACGAAGTACCTGCAAGCTCAGGGTGCCGGAATTGCTGCTGCATGGCACCCAGGGCTACAGCTGGTGAGGAACTTAGCAACAAAACAGGTTTTCACTGGAAAATGCAAATTCATCAGAACTGAAATGCTTCAGGGAGACGTATCGGATTCAATGAACTTCCAACACAGCACAGGCAAGGCTCCAAGCTGGTTTTCTGCCAACTCGCCTGGTGGGCTGCCTGGAAGCTTGGACTCTCAGGGTACGTAACTCCAGGACAGCCCTGCCATGCAGATTGCCCTGTAGCCAGGGACCACAAGGCTTCCTGAAGGTTTGGGCTCCCCTGTTTTATCCAGGGCTCAGCTCCCAGCTTTGCAAAAGGAAAACCAAAAGCCGTGGGAATGCTGGCTGAGCTATAAGCACCGAGCCCTGCACTTCCCAGCCCAATTTTACTTTGAATTTTGCTTCCAGTGCAGTGGTTTTGCTTATTTTTCATTATTTCCTCCCTCTCCCTCTTTTCTCACCCTGCACTAGGAAATTATTTAAAAAAAAAAAAAAAAAAAATCCATATTTCATTCTGAAACAGAGAAAATTCTCCGATTTTTTTCTGCCAGCACTCAGAATTTCCTGTGGAGCAAAAGGTTTGTCTTTAAACCAGTTCTACTGAGCACATTCCTCCTTTCTACAGCCTCTCTGTAGAGCCTGTCTCTTGCTTGTCCTCTCCCAGCAAAATGGAGCCATGCTGTTCTCCTGTTTTCCAGCCCTTACATGCTGAGGAAAGGAGGACTTGGCCCATCATGCTGCGTTCAACA
Organism: Cariama cristata; assembly: GCF_000690535.1. Classification (NCBI taxonomy): domain Eukaryota; kingdom Metazoa; phylum Chordata; class Aves; order Cariamiformes; family Cariamidae; genus Cariama; species Cariama cristata. Next base: position 63,658 of record NW_009630466.1, read on the forward strand.
AGAGAAACCTGATCCTGCTCTGTTAAGGGGAGGAATTATTTAGGCTATAATTTGCAGTGATTACACATTGTTTGGTACGTTGTCATATGCCATGTTTGCACTCCCTCTGCCAACACATGGACAACGATATGTGTAGTCATTGCTTAGGCTTTCACCAGAGACAAATGGAATAGCAGGAGGATTAGCTGTCATTCGTCTTCGATTGAAAACCTTTCCTTGGCCTGTGGTTGGCTAATGAAATCCACATCGCCAGAATTCACAGCGTTCAGCTGGCTGCAAAAAGAAACCCTCAAGATGCTTTTAATTAGAAGTTGTGAATAATGGTCAACTTGTGTGCATTTTACAGACAGCCACAAAAATCTGCATTGCCACTTTGAGGAATGAGCCCAGAGCTGGGATCCACATTATGCAGACTTACATTTCCAGGGGCTATATGAACAGGTGTCTAAATTCACAGCTCAACAGTGGGTGCTACTGTCCCCCTTGAAAAAAATGATGCTAGATAATGAGTATGACTATGCGTCACGCCTGTGACCATATCACTCCATAAGAAAGATTGGTTTCACTGCTTTCACATGGCATTTAATTGAATATACAGTAAATAGTATTCTCACTGAAACAGTACTGCACTGTGTAAGCGAAATCTCTCGGGACTACAGTAGTACCTAACACATGCTAATGAGAAAGTTTTAAACTTCTCCTCAGTATTTATCTATGCAAGGATACTATAGTTTCAGAATAGTTTATCAAAACAAATGTAAGTCCTCTGGTTTAGTATTTTGACAATGTATTTTCTAGGATTCAAAAGACCTGGAAGTCTGCTATCTCCCTTCCCTGTTTCTACAAATAAGTTACCAGATTCTCTGAAGTTTCTGATTCCTTTTGCTTCTGGTGCTGTGGACTCTCTGTTCCTCACGGACAAACTCTTACTCAAGCACAACGCAAGCCCAACAAGATGGTACTGAACGGCAAATTAAACCTTGGTTTTCAAACCAGGACCTCCACTTTGCTGGGAAGCCCCAGTGAAATGTTTCCATAATTTGACAACTTAAAGTCATTCCGGCCATTAGTACCTATGATTTCACATAATTGTGGACTTAAACTGTAAGGTATGTTGCTGCAACTGGGAAAAAACCTGAACGTTATGTTTAAGAACTGATTTCCTCTCTGTTCTTATCTGTAAGTATCAAACGATGACCCTGCATAAGCCACTCTTTAAGTTACTGGAAGTGAAAATCACTTCAACTCTGCAGGTGGTTAATCGTCAGCTGCAGAATGAAACATAGCTTAGCAAATGTTCTGCAAGGACTTCAAACTCATAGCTAGGGTCTCTGCTTGTGGGCTGCCGGGATTTTGAGAGCACTTTGGGTTCCTCAGATCTCTAAAGAGTTATAACTACATTTACTGCTACTATCATGCTTTTTTCTGACTGGTGTTCATGCAGCACTTAAGAAGTTCTTCAGGGAGAAGACACACACACACACACTTGCCCTACCTGCTTTGGTTGTCACTTTCAGCAAATAACCATCCAAATCGATCTGAAATTGCGGTGTCTTGCAAGGTAGTGAGATGCGGGTCCCATTCCACTTCACTGTGAGGTGCTGCTGGAGGCTGACAGTGCTTCTGCCCAACACAAGGTCCACTGACTTTGTCCAGGAGAAAGAACGGGTCCGACGGGCATCGTTTTTTACCAGCACCTGAAAGGGTGAGGCAGAGGAGGAGCAGTCTTTCGTCAAAACGTACTGACATGTTCCCTGAAAGTTAAATGTCCGTCCGTCAAAAGTGTTGTAGTGAGGGTCTCCAAATACAGTGCAAACTCCAGGCTCTGCAGGTGAGTGAGAAACAAAAGCGCCATATCAGGATCAATCAGAGTTTGAAAAAAGCAGTTGATAAGAACTTAGAGGATGCTGTTCTCACCTAATCTACCTGCCCTAGAGGGCAGATTTGGCTGATTTAGCTGACGCCCACTAGGAATATATATTTTTGAAAAACAGAAGCTTCATGGCTTTAGCAGAAGTCTTTCCCAAAGCAGGTGGGAACCAAAGGACAATTGATCCTCAGGGCAGCATAGGAAGGCTAACCTGTAGTTAGAAACCAAAGACATATCTTCCAACCTATATGTTTGTCCCTTAAACATAATGTACCATCTGAATGGTTTAGGTTATCGCAATGCCTGTGAAAGTTTTCAAACTATTTCATTTCCAGAAAATACAAACCCCGCTCATGATATTAGAGCAGGCAGAGCCCTGGGCTTGCAGAGCTCACATGTCTCTGGAGATGTGTGGTGGGAGCCTTCCCACCTAGCTTCAGCTTTCCAAACATCAAATGTCTAGTCTAAGCAATTCATCCAGTCTTCCTCTCACTGACAGGGAGAAACAGATACGACTAGAAAGTCTTTCCTCTCACCAGTTTTAGACACCTCTTTTTATATGTAGGGAATTACTCTCGGGAGGAGCCTGTCTCTCTGCTGCCAGCTCTGGGATCGCAAACAAGTGTCGAAGCCTACAGGCATTCCTCTCAGACAGTTAAATTCCCCTGGGATGAGCTCCCACCTTTAAGTTGCACTGTGGGAGCAAAGCCTAATCCACCAACAGAAGCAGAATTCAAAACATCACATGTATATCTTTGAGGCTAATTTTAATGTCCCCAGTTAGGCAAGGGTGATCCCCTGAAATTAAAAGCCATCAGACCACTTTAGCAAGACCTGGTTCAGTCCATATTTTACATAGGCATGCTTATAAATATTGTACTTTTATAAACTAGGTATGTTTATGTTTTTTTTCCCAAATTATCTGTAGAACCAGCATCTTTATTCAGTGTTAAAAGCTATTGTTTATACACAACCAACTTGTAGTAGTTGTTGTTATCATGCTACCAACTAAAAGCTGGTAGTACGTGACTAACATGATGCAATGACTGGCTAAGGGCATGGTATATCTACCGATCGTTTGCATCATTATAAATGGAGGAAGATTTCTTATTGACATTTGCAGCCATACACTGGTCGGAGAAGCCGCAGTTCAAAAGCAGAACATTTCCACACTCATGGCAATGATGCTGAGTTACCCTGCAGCTACCCAGCAATTGATAGAATTGCCTCACAATCAAAGAGAGCAACAAATTTATTTGCATTGCAGCCTTCTGGTATAACAATAGGTCCTAACCACATCTCATTGCTGCTGTTCCTGGAAGAAGGAATCTCAAGGCAGAGAAATGCACGCTGCTACTGCCAGCTGGATACCCATGGGCTGAGGCTGCTTTTGAAAGATGATGCCTGTTTTAGGGGGAGAGCTTGGTGCAGTAACAAAAAAGAAGCAATCAGAGAGCTGCGAACAGCATCAGTTAAAAAAAAAAAAATTAAAAAAAAAAAAAAAAAAAACCAACAAAGGAGGGGAGAGTAACAAGGAATACAATTTACTCACTGGAAAAAAAAAATTATCCAACTAATAATGGCTCGCCTGAAAAGGCAGTTAAAAAAAGGCAAATTCAAGTCTACAAAAAAGAAGGAGACATGGATGTTATGGAGAAGAGGCAGGGAATTCCTTCAGTCAAGTGCAATGCAGCTCTGACTAAGCAATATACCTTTTTTAGGAGGGTTTTTCAGCCTAGGCAGAGTGCTATGCTAAAGCAGCTACAACATTTCTAGAGTTTTTCTAGCTGTAGTTAAAGAGCATTCAAGGATACCTACAGGGAGACACAGAAAATGGGGGCAAAGGGAGAGACATTACCTTTTCCTTCACCAGCTGTAATGCAGAATCATCTGTACCTACATTATTCCTGACATACATTTATCTAACCTGCTTTTAAAGAGCAGCAGTACCAGCAACACCACAGTCACCTCCGGCAACCTGTTGCAGCGCTGGGCTGTCCTTACTGTGAGTAAGGTCTTCCTAAAGTCTAACCTCAGTCTCCCTCACCGCATGGGACAGTGCCACCACAGAGCTGGTACCTGGGACATTTGTACTTTACCCCTAACTTGCCACAAGCACGCTTCTTTAGCTAAGCCAGTAACCAGGCTTGGCATCATTATCATGCCTCTTTACTATGTCTGGCAACGAGGGACTCAAAGCTTTGATTTCTCAAGGACACCATGTTGACAGCTCCATTAGAAGTCAAAATGAACCACATTTGATCAACACCTCTGGAACTCAGGCAGAATGGACTTTAAGCAGAGCCTCAAAATCAAGACACCTAGATATGAGAGTGCTTTTTAAAATGTGCACTTCTGTGAGTCTCATTTTCCTCATTGATACCAATGAGGATATCAATAACTGTTTTCCAAAGTCATAAAAAGATTAATTGATTCTCTATGTACTGGCAGGAACCACATATTTTTTAATCACCAACATAATTTTTATCAATGGGGAAAAAATCCATAGATTTTATATGGAGACCATCTGACTTTACCATTACTAAATCATACTAACACCTTTCTGATTTCCTTATGTACTCACGTAATTATCCACATGATGAATATTAAGATAAACTTTATTACCTGCTCAGATTCTATTTCATTTTTTTCAGGCTTTAATTTTTCTTTAAACATAATGACAACTTTTATGAAAATAAGGAAGCTATCAACCAAATATCAAGCCCAAGCATCAGCGAAGATTACAAGAGAGAGAACTGTTTTTTGTCTGTGTTTCTAGAGGCCAAGAATGTGGACACGTTATACATGTTATTAACTAACGTACAAGGAAGGGGAGGCTGGTTCTTCACCTAAGCAAGTGGCTAAGAGGCAAGACATGAGAGGAACAAACATAATTTAGAGATGTGCAAGTAAAATTGATAGTACCAATGGGATCCAAAGGAAATATTTATTTTTAATTTCTAATGTGTTATACAGAGTAACGTTGTTTTATGTTACGTTACATCGTGTCACGTCATACGTCAACTCGATGCAGTGCAGTTAAAATAAAAAAGAATGTATTTTGGACTGGATAGCTGAATGTCTGATCCAAATTTCACTGTTTTCTTTAATAACCAAGGAAATGGGGGAGGGAAAATCTACCTAAAAACAGCCTGAATAATTGATTCTCTGATATCACTGTGTAAAACATTCTTGAAAGGTTTCCTAAAATTGCGGGTTTAAAAAAAAAAAAATCCACACCCTACAAGAATGTGTGTGATCACTCAGGCACTGCCAGTAAGAAGGACTGGTTGGCCTAGAAACAAACCTTAAATACTGGGTATAACAAGACTGCAAAAGACAGGCAACATGACAAGAGTTCCTGCCATTTTTAGGTTTTGGGTTGTTTATTTCCTTTTGGGAGAGTTTCAATCACATCATGTTTTATGGTTTGCTGCTTTTTTTTTTTATCCCCTTCTGAAACAAACCAGACTTTCTGCTTGGCTGTTTTTGAAAATCTATTTGAAGCACTGGTTCTCTAGTCAAGATTGTGTGTGACTTGCTCCTCTGTTGGGACATAACAGGTGGAGAGGTGCTCCTGCACCACCAAAGCTACATTCCCCAATGCTGGAGTATGAATTTGGCTGGCTTCTGCCAACAAGGCATAGGGTCATGGGTGAAGATCCTTCCCTTTATTTCATACAGTAAATTGTTCCCAGCTTATTGCAGATACTCCGTGTCTCTGTCAGCTGTCCAGGGTAGAGTTAGAGAAGGGCAATTACATACGATACTTCAACCCTAAGACATCACCAGCCTCCAACTATTTTTGGCTTAGGGACTTTCTGAGCTAGACATGGTTTCTCTTTATTTAGTAACCTTTGATAGACTTCTTTTCTCTGAATTTGTCCAGTCTCCCCTTGAACCCCAAAACGGTTTTGTAGCATCCACAACATCCTTGGGCAAAGTGCATGAAGAACCACTGCCTCTTGTTTGTTTTGGACCTGGCATTCATGATCTTTGATGTCGTCTTTTGCTCATCTACACGTGCACATGAAGGCAAATATACCCATTCCCTCTCCATCCCTGAAAAACACAGATTTTTCAAAGGAGGGCCCCAGAGTTATGTTCAGGAGGCTGTGATTTTCAAAGTGCCTTAGGCACTCAACTCTGATTAAACATTATTGGGAGCTGGTTGCAAACACCTCTAAACCTCCTTTGGAAATCCTGCATTTACACTCCCAAATCAGTATTCAAAACTTCTGGCTTTCAAAAAAAGCTTCTGGGAGCTTGGCAGTTTTCACATTTGTTTTTTAAGCAACTAAATATGGACTTCACACTTTTACATTTGACAATCTTAAAAGTACACGTGTGATTCATGCAGTTTGCTCAGCTCCCACCTAAGGCTCTGCAGTTTACTTGCAAAGTAATAATCATAGTATTTAGATGCTAAAGTGAATACTATAGAACTCTTGGCACTCTTT
>NW_009630466.1:70014-72449 GCF_000690535.1 Cariama cristata
GCATTTATAAATCATGCACCCAATTCAAATGAAATAGTGACTTTTGCTAGAAAAGGTAACGGGGAAGGTAAATGTGGGCAAGGAGCAACGTTTTTGAAAACATATTTATCTGTACAAAAAAGAAAGCAGAAAAAGCAACAGTAAAGAAAAGGACATTTTAGCATTCCCCGAGTTTCAAAATACTCTCTTAAAGAGAAAAAAAACAACAACTTTATGAAATCACAACCTGTTTTGGCCAATATGGAGGGATAAAAATCTGAACGACAACTCATTTCTAGTAAGTAGTATACTGAATAAAGGTAAGAACCACTTATTGAAATAAGTGGTTGCCAAAAAGTACCTTTCTGCCTTCCACCCAATGCCCCCAGCCCCCTAGACAGTATTTAGCCTTTCTAGAAAGGCAAGATATATATACTGCTTGATGGAAGCCAGACAGACAGTCAGCACACACATCCTGACCAGCCAGAGAGCATGAGCCTATTGGCTGGGCAATTAGCACACTTGTAGCTCCAGAGCAGCCACAGGATATATTGTCTCTAGCTGGGTTTATTATTTGTTGGGATATAAAGGAAATGGGACACAAATCCATAGGAAACCAGGCTCTGTTAGCTCTGGTGCTCACGGAATAGCTTGTTTTATTTTTTCAGGAGATCAGAGCAGTCAATTGAAGTCCAAGATGTCCAGATGTCTGGTCACACTCTTCTGGGCTTGTAGGTAGTTAAGAGTGGCCAAGAAAAATATACTTTAAATTATAACTAAAATTGGTTTGGGCGCTTTTTAAGTAAGGAGAGGGAGGAAAAAATACAAGTTTACCAGTTAAGGGTGTTCTGGTTGCACATCTATAATTCAAAAAGATCTCAGCTTTTTAAAAATAAAATGAAACTTTGAATGCAATTAGCCCATATGCTGAATTAAGCCCTAAATCAAACAGAACACATTATTAACTTTTGAAAACTAGCTACAGAACACGCATAATAGAATTTCATTAGCTTTTCTGTAAAAAATGCATATCCATAGAGTACTTTCCTCATAACTGTTGCACAGTGCAGCTTGATATAATACACATTACAAGGTGTGGTGTCAAAAACTCCACAGGAGTCTTTATGGTCTATTTCATAAATAAAATAGCTATTCCAATTTGTCCTAATACATATTTATACAGTAGACCATCACAGCTGAAATGACTGAGGAGGTAAATCATGAACAGCATTCCAGTATGAATAAACAATTGCAGTCTTTTTGTTGATGTATTTCTCCATGGCAAGGAGATAACAGAAGAAACAGGACCAGCAGGGATCTATGTGTCCCACTTGAGTCCCACTCCTTGCTGTCACAGGTACCTACAATACATAATCCCACCTTTTTTCTTTTTTTTTTTTTTTGCTTTGAAGAGTCAGCATTTTTCAGTATTTCTATAAAAATACATTAAAAGTATGCAGGACCAGGTGAAATTACCAACCTTTTGCTCCTAAGGCTGGGTCCAAATGCCCTTGAATTTGGTTTAGTTCCATTGGTTATTTTGTCAATCAAAAAAGTTGCAGAATGATTTGTGATGAATTAGATTTTCTGCCCCAAAAGAGGCCTTTACTGCAAAATTAATCGTGTACTGCTAGACCTAGCAGTTCGCTTCGAAACAACTTCATTTATAAAGCCTCACAATGGCTTGGGTAAGACTGTGTTAGGATTATTGATCATGATTATATCTACATGGTTGCAGTAGGAAGCTTTCATACTGCATGCTGTAATTTTAGCAAGGCTTATCAATTCTTCTTTGTCAAGAACAAAGATTTAACCTCCACTGCAAATTCCTGTCTTTGTCTGGAGCTGAGAGCAGTCTGTTAACGTTATTTGAACTCAGATTTAGTGTTTTCTTTTTTTAATATGAAAATGACCTTGGTCTAACATAGGATTACTAATTTATGGAATTGACGTCAGTGGTGATTTTTCTAAATCAAGCCCGAAAGAGTACATTTCATTACATTTTTACAGCAGCATAAACTAAACTGTTGAATTTTCCACTGGTATGACCACTGTGTTTAATTAGTGATAACTGTGCGCCAGCCATGAAGCTTAAACAGCAACATGCCAAAACTAACCACAGTTAACTTCGGCAACAGTAGACAAAAGAGACTCTCCAGCCCTTTAGGAAGACGAGGTACTTTTTCTCTCTGCAACAAACTGCTTTGAAAAGAACCCTTTGATTTTATTTTTTTTTTCAGTGTAAAATGTACCCTTTAACAACGTGACTGGTTTTGACCCACTTCATAGAAATTGGCTGCATTTAAACTGTACTCAAAGCTCTCCTGTGTACAATATGTTCTTGTACCTCCTGTGCTGTTTTTACTTTGGAAAATTAATATCTGCTCGACCGCCAGAAATGTTTGATGTGTTAATATGTAGAGAGAGGATCAACAGGAGTGGGTGGGTGAGGGAAA